>NC_053168.1:132893698-133135973 GCF_016835505.1 Polypterus senegalus
ATTCAAGAATATAACTGCAGAAAAAGAACTTGCGTTAGGGTGCGACATTAACATGTTCTTAATACGACTGCTGTGGTGGTGCAGTGGTAAGCACTGCTGACTTGTAATCAAGACTTTCGTGGTTTGATACCCGGCGCCTCCATTTTGAGTAGTGAGCTGCTCTTATTGTTACTGTTATAGAATAATAACATACATTTGATTTGAGTCTGTAACAGCCGGTGTAAATTTATGGTACTTGTGAAGGTTAGCGTTTTTTTTTTATTCAGTTTTATTCTCTCAGTTGCATTCACGCTCGCCCTGATGTTTTCAAATAAAGATGTGCTATGGCAGAGGTGAACTCAGATGTGGATGAGAGTTCTACATTGGAGAAAGAGAACAGAAGCCCTCCTCACAAGAAACGTCCGCTCACATATAAAAACAACACAGCTGCACCAGGTGTAAAGGTGAAAGATGGCACCGTTTGGATGCAGCAACAGGTCGGGTGTCATCCTGTCAGTCAGACTGCCCCAAAACAGCAGAACTCGCCAAGGTATGCTGCAAAGTCCTCTTTGTGATTATGTTTTTGATAGTCTTTATATGAAAATCATGTATATGCTATTTATATAAAAGCCAGATCGAATATTATTTACCTTGATTTATTTACTTATCTTCCCACAGCGTAAAGTCACAAGTAGACAGCAGAGATTCTTGTGTTTGAATAACACGGGATTGCTCACAAATTACACATGTAATGTCATGAAAAGTGCCTGCTGACACTTGAGTACGCAAGCAATGGTACAAGAATGCAGTCAGACTTCTTATTTGGGCACATACACTAGCGTGGAGAGTCGCTTGCATACTGAAGAGTCCATAGCTCCAGGTGAAAGCTAAAAAAGTCAGATCGAATGTCGTTTACCTTGATTCATTTACTTATCTTCCTACAGAGTAAAGTCATAAGTAGACTGCAGAGCTTCCTGTGTTTGATTGACATGGGCATGCTGACAACTACATGTGTGCTGAAGTGGTGTTGTAGTGGGGCTACATAGTAATAGTGTTTTCAATGTTTGTACTGAGTGCGTTTTGTTTCCATCGTCCCATTTGCTGTTTATAATGTGTGCGTCAGTGAATGTCGACGGATGATGGAGAGAGACCGCAGCCCCAAGATAGAAAGCACCTGTTTACAATCAATTAATTACAGCCGGCTATTACTATATAAACAATCAGGAGGGAACAGAGGAAGAGAAGGAGAAAGACGGAGATTACATTTTCACGACAAACAAACCAACTTTACCTGCTCTTTTCCACATTGCACTTTTGATACCAGTTTGTTTTTCATTCCGTCTGACTTATTTCAATTCTATCATCGCCAGAGACCCCGGGGTTGGACTACATTATCCACCATATGCCAAGGATTCACGGTGAGGTCGTTCCATTTTTTCCGGGAAATTCAAACACATCACTTATCTGTTGACCAGTCACCTGTATTCAGGACTGTTGTATACTCAGAGTTCACTGTCATTGGCATTTTCTGTATTCATTCATTGTTATTTGTGTTTTGCGTTTGTTGTATGTTATTGGGACAAGGAAGGGTTTGTTATTGTATATATGGTGTTGTCACGTTGTTGCTTTGGTGGTGGTTTATACTTTGTACTATACTATACTTTTTTTCTACGTGTGAAAGTTGCATTTTTGTTATTGTTTCATTTAATATATTTATCCACTTATTTTTACATATTTGCTTTTGTGTGCTTATGTTTAAACCGTCGATTGTGGGAAAATTTTATTTGTTAAAGGTATGACTTGGTATTTATAGATTAGCTTCAGTAATTTATCCAGGCCACAGGTCTTGGAAGTGTAGTTGCCGGCTGGGGAAGGGGTTGGCGATTACAGTGTTAGCTGCACGTAATGTCTACATTTTGTCAATTATTACTAAAACATAAAAAACATTTCTGTTTTAATGATGTGTTTACACAGATCGTTGCAGACACGGAACACACATGAAATGCATGTATTCCAAATGACGATATAGTATTTACCCTCTACAACTCCTGGCAACGCACACGCAGGTAAACGGACTTGAGATGGGAGAATTTTCTGCCCTTACTCCGTTGGCGGTGGGATGGGATAGCAGGCTGCTTGCTGCTTGTGCTGATTGACACATTTACAACACAAAAGATGCTGACAGAAAGGTGCGAATGGATTTAAGGTGGGCCAGGATTACGTGTTTTTTCATAGGCTTTGGTAATTCTAGTGTTAAATTAATTTCAATGGTCAAAATCCGGGAAAAGGCACTGTCTTTAAAACTCACTGTAGTAAAAAGAAAGACAACCCACGAACCCCTCAAGGTACCCACCGGGTCAAAATTTTGAAATTTCTGTTTTAGACTCAATCCTGTAAACCATTTATAGCAATTTTGCAGCCAGGAAACAATCTACGGGTGGCTGCAGTTTTTTAATAGAAATAGTTTTTTTCCTTTTTTGCCTTAAACTTTTTTTTTTATTTTTGAGTGATCTGATTTCAATTGAATTTTCACTAAACTTTTTTTAAACAAATTTTATTTTTCCTGAAAAATGTCTTTTGTTAAACGTTTGCCTCATGCTGGATACTATCTTGCCAACTCAGTAGCACCTCGATTTTGGGAAACTGGAAAAGACACAGCTATACAGGCACTCTACCCGAGATAACGCCTTATCCTGAATGACGTAAGGGAGCTGTTTGTTGTTTCCTTATAGTTGACAAGCAAACTTTGTGTGAAATGAGACTTAAATGTCCCACGTCTGGGTGACATAACATAAAACATAACAGAATTAGCATCCCTGCGGAGGGTGGCAGAAGACTTTCAAGTATCAGGATGCCATTTCACTCACTAAGCCAGTGGGTGACTCATTATTTTATTTATTATTACTTTATTTCGCCTTATATAATTTCTTGTATTGGGAATTTGTTAGTTTTCGCATACCCCTTGGGGTCAGAGTGCAGGGTTAGCCATTGCACAGCGCCCCTGGAGCAATTACAGGTTAAGAGTCTTGCTCAAGGGCCCAGCAGAGCAGGATCTCTTTTGGCAGTGACGGGGATTTGAACCAGCAACCTTCTGGAGGCCAGCACAGATCATTAGCCTCAGAGCCATCTCTCCACCCCAAATTATGATCCCACCATAAAAATAAAGGAGTAAACCATCCTGCTTTAAAAAGCTTCAAGAATGCGTCCAATAAAGAAAAGAGCTCCATTAAACCAAGAGCATCTGCTACCATTTTCCTTTAGCGCTAATAGCACCGGTTTTCACGTCTAAGTGTTACATAGGGTTAAGATTTTAAGACAAAACTTAAATGAAAACCCAAAACATAGAAGCATCCCACATTAAACAAAAAAAAAAAGAAAGAACAGCTGCAGATACAAATATTACAAGTTCTGAATTACGACTTGGAACCATGTTAATTAGAAGCCCGTCAATGTCAGCTCTGGATGTCGTTTTGACAGGAAGCTGAATCATGTGCCACCCTGCCAAGCGGTGTCAGTTGACAGTTGTTCACTGTCAAGAAACAGTCCTCGCAACTGCTAGCCTTGATAAGCTGTTCTGGATGTAAGCAACGCAACTCACAAGGTCACAATTACAGAGGTGCCATAACGTGTCAAATGTGGTAGTGACAAAGAAGTCGAACAGAAGGGGATTTGGGAAAGGAAAGTTATGCTTATGAGTGAAACATTTCATAAAACACAATGTGTGACCAACCTCTTGTCTTGGCATCTGTCATCTTCATAGCACTTTTGTTTCTGTTTTTTTTTTTTTATTCTGTTCCATGGTGACATACACAGGTTGCTGTGTTATCAGTTTTGCAATTAGTTTTTACAACGTCAGTAAGGAATTTCCATGGTATTGGACAGCATACCTCAGTAGTAAATGTCAAATAACCAAAAAACTTATTGTGGACACCAGGGGGCGTACAGCTCCCCAAACCCTGGACACAACAGACACTGAGCCCAAGTCCAGCACACAGCACACCTGTATTAAGTGTGGGAAACGTTTACCCACCTTATACGGCATGGTACCATAAGCACAATCCACAGCACTTTCTCTCTCTTCTTTGCCTCCACACCCCTTCCGGTAAGCTTTGTCCACCTCCTCCCGACTCTGGCTCTCTGAATGATGTGAGGCGGCCCCTTTTTATGGATCAGTTCTCCAGGTGTTCCACAATCTCCTTCTGGCTGCACTTCTGGGAGTGGTGGCAGCCCTGTTAGAGGAGGGTTCAGCACGTTCTCCATGCGCCCCAGCAGGGTTGAGCTTCCATGCTCCATACCCGTGACACTGTAGCAAGCCACGGGTGGCTGCCCTCTGTCGTCTTGGGGGAGATATTTCCAGGTGCAAGCTCCTCCACACGGTCCATCCGTTCTGGAGGTGTCCCGGGTGTCCATTAAATCATTCAATTATTATTTAACACAACACACGGTGCCTTCAGAACAGGCCCATTCACCTTTGTCACATTCTGTTGTAGTTGTGTTCTGAAATCATTTAAAAGTAAAGAAAAGTTAAGTGTGGCTTCCTGAACGTTACTTTTTATAAACTAAAAAACACATACAAAGAGTTGCATTTAGTGGGTTGAAAAATTAAATATTTATTAAATCTGACCTTTCTACTATAAAATGTGCAAAACCCTAAAAGTGCAGAAGTGTACAAAGTATAATAATGATACAAATAATAATAATAATAATAATAATGAATAATAATAATAAAAATAATGTTAGCACCGTATACACTATCAACATGTGTCGTTTGTGTGGTATCTATTGAAGCACGGTGAAATACACGTCACAGTCGGGACAATAGTAACGCGATTCCTTGTGGATTTCCTTTCCAGACTGATCAGCTTTTGACATTGACATGCGATTGACATGAGCGTCAATTTCACATTTATCAGAATCCCTTTCGATTTTGTTGTCCGTTTCAGTTTCACTGCCTGAAGACAGATTCATTTCGTCATCCCTGCTCGTATCACTGTCAAGAGCGTGCAATACCTGGACTGCTGAAAAACGCTTCTTACGAGAAGGCATTATGAGGCCAGAAGGAAGATGTGCCTGCAACCTTAGCCTGGGTAACTGTCAGACATGTCGCTTACACAAGACACGTCTGTATCATTTCCCGAGCTGTTTGCACTTTTTCAGCCCGAGTAATCCTCAGTTCTAATGCTTATACAAGACGCATTTATAAAATTGCCCAAGTGATACTCAAGAATAACACTTTTAGCACAGTTTTTACAGCCCGAGTGGCGCACGGGTCTAACACTAAAGAGGTTAAAATCTAGTCCAGTGGTTCTCAAACTGTGGAGCGTGTCCCCCTGGGGGGGGCGCTGAAGCTGTAAAAGGGGGGCGTCGAATAAATGAACAAGACATCAAAATTCATTTTTACATTTTTATTTCAAATTTAAATTTTAATAGCACCGGTTTTCACGTCTAAGTGTTACATAGGGTTAAGATTTTAAGACAAAACTTAAATGAAAACCCAAAACATAGAAGCATCCCACATTAAACAAAAAAAAAAAGAAAGAACAGCTGCAGATACAAATATTACAAGTTCTGAATTACGACTTGGAACCATGTTAATTAGAAGCCCGTCAATGTCAGCTCTGGATGTCGTTTTGACAGGAAGCTGAATCATGTGCCACCCTGCCAAGCGGTGTCAGTTGACAGTTGTTCACTGTCAAGAAACAGTCCTCGCAACTGCTAGCCTTGATAAGCTGTTCTGGATGTAAGCAACGCAACTCACAAGGTCACAATTACAGAGGTGCCATAACGTGTCAAATGTGGTAGTGACAAAGAAGTCGAACAGAAGGGATTTGGGAAAGGAAAGTTATGCTTATGAGTGAAACATTTCATAAAACACAATGTGTGACCAACCTCTTGTCTTGGCATCTGTCATCTTCATAGCACTTTTGTTTCTGTTTTTTTTTTTTTATTCTGTTCCATGGTGACATACACAGGTTGCTGTGTTATCAGTTTTGCAATTAGTTTTTACAACGTCAGTAAGGAATTTCCATGGTATTGGACAGCATACCTCAGTAGTAAATGTCAAATAACCAAAAAACTTATTGCGGACACCAGGGGGGCGTACAGCTCCCCAAACCCTGGACACAACAGACACTGAGCCCAAGTCCAGCACACAGCACACCTGTATTAAGTGTGGGAAACGTTTACCCACCTTATACGGCATGGTACCATAAGCACAATCCACAGCACTTTCTCTCTCTTCTTTGCCTCCACACCCCTTCCGGTAAGCTTTGTCCACCTCCTCCCGACTCTGGCTCTCTGAATGATGTGAGGCGGCCCCTTTTTATGGATCAGTTCTCCAGGTGTTCCACAATCTCCTTCTGGCTGCACTTCTGGGAGTGGTGGCAGCCCTGTTAGAGGAGGGTTCAGCACGTTCTCCATGCGCCCCAGCAGGGTTGAGCTTCCATGCTCCATACCCGTGACACTGTAGCAAGCCACGGGTGGCTGCCCTCTGTCGTCTTGGGGGAGATATTTCCAGGTGCAAGCTCCTCCACACGGTCCATCCGTTCTGGAGGTGTCCCGGGTGTCCATTAAATCATTCAATTATTATTTAACACAACACACGGTGCCTTCAGAACAGGCCCATTCACCTTTGTCACATTCTGTTGTAGTTGTGTTCTGAAATCATTTAAAAGTTAAGAAAAGTTAAGTGTGGCTTCCTGAACGTTACTTTTTATAAACTAAAAAAAAAACACATACAAAGAGTTGCATTTAGTGGGTTGAAAAATTTAAATATTTATTAAATCTGACCTTTCTACTATAAAATGTGCAAAACCCTAAAAGTGCAGAAGTGTACAAAGTATAATAATGATACAAATAATAATAATAATAATAATAATGAATAATAATAATAAAAATAATGTTAGCACCGTATACACTATCAACATGTGTCGTTTGTGTGGTATCTATTGAAGCACGGTGAAATACACGTCACAGTCGGGACAATAGTAACGCGATTCCTTGTGGATTTCCTTTCCAGACTGATCAGCTTTTGACATTGACATGCGATTGACATGAGCGTCAATTTCACATTTATCAGAATCCCTTTCGATTTTGTTGTCCGTTTCAGTTTCACTGCCTGAAGACAGATTCATTTCGTCATCCCTGCTCGTATCACTGTCAAGAGCGTGCAATACCTGGACTGCTGAAAAACGCTTCTTACGAGAAGGCATTATGAGGCCAGAAGGAAGATGTGCCTGCAACCTTAGCCTGGGTAACTGTCAGACATGTCGCTTACACAAGACACGTCTGTATCATTTCCCGAGCTGTTTGCACTTTTTCAGCCCGAGTAATCCTCAGTTCTAATGCTTATACAAGACGCATTTATAAAATTGCCCAAGTGATACTCAAGAATAACACTTTTAGCACAGTTTTTACAGCCCGAGTGGCGCACGGGTCTAACACTAAAGAGGTTAAAATCTAGTCCAGTGGTTCTCAAACTGTGGAGCGTGTCCCCCTGGGGGGGGCGCTGAAGCTGTAAAAGGGGGGCGTCGAATAAATGAACAAGACATCAAAATTCATTTTTTACATTTTTATTTCAAATTTAAATTTGCAAGCATACGAGGTGGGACCCAAAAATAACCGGAATTTTGTTGTTGTTAGGTTGTTACTTGTAGTACGTGGTTGGGCCGCTAGGGCGATCAGTCTGTCAAGTGCCATCAGTCTGGAACGTCGTGCTTGTGTTCAGTGAATTTTGTAAAAGTAGTTTTGTGCAAGCGTTGTTTTTTTACGATGGCTGATTATCGTGAGCAACGCACGGCAGTGAAATTTTGTTTTCTTCTTGAAAAAAGTGTTGCAGAAACTATTCTTACTGAAACGGTATGACAACCCTGAACCACCCACCCTACTCACCGGATTTAGTTCCATGTGATTTCTTTTTGTTGATGAAAAAAGACTTGAAAGGAAGGCGTTTTGCTGACGACGAAGAGATAAAGCAAGAAACGACTGGGCATTACTTCAGACGAATTTTAAAAATGTTTCGAACCATGGAACAAACGGTTAGATAAGTGTATTTTTGCCAATGGAGAGTACTTTGAAGGAGACTAATTGTAGTTTGTACAGAAAATTAAATTAAACATATTTTAAAAATATTTCCGGTTATTTTTGGGTCCCCCCTCGTATAATCACAATGAATGCATTATAACTAAAATTAAAATAAAACATTTCTAATGCATAGATCTAATGACTGATACTGTATGTGCCTGCTTTAAAGTACACAGCCTGTCCAGGTTTGGTTTGATATTCGAGATATCGAGACCCTCTGAGCTCCTTTTCTATTTGAAGTTTGTTTCTATGAGCGGCACCGCTGCTGCTGCTTTTATAGTCGTGTATTTTCAATCCAGAAAGTCTGAGACGTATCGGTATCTGTCACAAACATTTCAGGTAATAGCAGATTAGGTGATAATGCGGCGCGACTGCACCACATTGGCAGCGTAGCCAATATTGCCAAATTGAGTTAAATAATTTACTGCGTATTGGGTTATTTTCGTGATACAACTAACGCGGTATAATATTTGTCAAACGAAAATACGTTTGTCTGGCGCAGATTGACTTCATCGGTGTCCTTGTTTACGAGATTTTTAAGATTAAAACATATTTAATCGTTTCTTTACCTAAAAAAATAATTAAATAAGAATAAATAATGTATTTTTTATTTTTGGGATTAGAATTACTACCGAAAACCACACAAGGCATTTTAACAGTTATTAAAGCACTTTAAAAAAAAATAAATTGTTAGATTAACGGAAGTAAAAATGATAGGATACCATGACACCGCACGATTATCATACCTTTGTTAGTTGTATCATGGGTTATTTTCATCTATATTATAATATGCAGGGGGCGCAGAATTATTTTAGGTAGAAAAGGGGGTGGCGCGGAATACTAAAGTTTGAGAACCGCTGATCTAGTCGATAATGGCACTGAACAATGTAGAATAGACTGAAATTATTGGCTGGCTATGCTCTTCAGGTTCTGGTTCACTAAACTGCATACCAGGAAAAATAAATAGCTACTGAAATAGGAAAAACAAAGTAAAATAATCTGTTCAAATGAATTACGTGATTCATTTTGAACGAGTTAATAATTTACTCGAATGGATTACAAATCACTTAACCAGTTAAGGACCCCACACAAGAGTATACACCATGTGGAGGACTGCCGGCTTCGTGCTCCGGCCCTCACCCCCAGGCCTCCAGGAGGAGCTCTCCCGACAGCAGGATCGTGCCCCGAGTTCCAGCAGGGCCTTATGGACTATGTAGTGTTTATACACAGCCCTGCTGGATACCTTGGGGACCACCGGGAATTGCTGTAGGGGGGATCATGGGCTCTTGTGTGCCCTATAACCCGGGAGTACGTCACGGTCACGTGACGGGAAGGAACGACGTGCTCCCGGGGTGAAGAACAGGACGGTGTTCCCTGACCCGGAAGGAATAAGGAACTGTGGTCTGATTGGACAGGAACGCCTCCGGGTCAGGGGCTATAAAAGGACTATGGGCCAGTCCAGACACTGAGCTGAGCTGGGAGGTAGAGGGGCGAAGTGTCTGGGCGAGGTGGAGAGAGAATATTTGGTTTATTGATTGTTTTGTATGAGTAGTGTGGAAGGTGCTTGGTGAACTGTGGAAAAAAATAAAAAGTCTTGGACTTTTACTTGGTGTCTGGAGTTGTACCTGAGGGTTCAAGGGAGCACTAGCGCCCCCTACTGCCACAACAGTAACAATACAAATCGAATGTACAGAATGGGCCCACCTCTATATGCTTCACAATCAGGCTGAAATTTCACAGGGAAGCAAGCTATCCCTAAAACGTCATACTCTGATTCTATAAACGTCAACTCTGTGCATCAGTTTGTGGACCACCCTACTGTACACAGACTTCTCATCATTTGTGACGAGACCCTCAAGTGTGATGTTACCAGCAAATCTGACATCCTTAACAGTATCTACATGTGAAATGCAGTCTCATTCCTGTAAAATAAATAAAAGGAGTGGAGAAAAGACACAGCCCTGTGGGGTGAGGGACTTAGAGATGTTGTCCTTCTGCTTCGCCATCTGCTTCCTGTCAGAAAGAAACTCCATTCACACAAGCATTGATTGATACTCATGTCTATCAGCTTGCCTTCATTCTGTAACAAAAACGACAATACTGCTGTGTAAAATACGGTAACATAGCATAGAGTTTCGCTTTCAGCATTTTACGTGTGATGCCCGATATGTTTTATAAGAAGGAAAGCCTAAACTGAAATTAAGGCGAGTTAAGGATCAATCCTGCAAATTTGTTTAAATTAGTTTTTCAATAATGTTCCTCAAAGCTTTAAATCTGTCTCTTAGTTTTCCAGTGAAAATTTAAAAGAATTATGTTTAAATTATTATGCAGTTATGGGACAATTTCTTTACTAGGAAAAGGATGCATGTCTCATTATTTCAGAGATTTTTTGATCCTGCAGCAGAAAAATGTGGTGTTACTACAATTTGACTATTGTGGCCTGTAGGGGGCCAGAAACTCCAGACATAACTCCACACACACAAGTCCGCGTTCAAAACAAGTATTTACTGAACACTGTATCTTTAATAGGCTTCTTTTCATAACCCACAATACCTACCAGGAAAAGTATTGTTCGTCCCCTCTCCCGATTACAACTTCCCGGGTGAAGTGGTGGGCTTATTTTTAAGCCCCAACCCAGAAGTACCCAACTGCTTGTCTCCAGAAATCACTTCCGGGTCAGAAGACCTGAGACTTCACTTCTCAACAGCTCCCTCTGGTGGGTCCCATGGAATCCAACAGGACAAGATTAAGGGGCCACAACTCTCACAGCACCCTGTGGGGGTCCATACAGGGATTTGCCATAAGGGATGCTGCCTGCATCTGAGAGGTAGTCTCCCACTGTCCCATATATGTGGTCTCCCGACAGAGAAACAGTCCGTTACTATTTCAGTCAGGATGCTCCATCCATTTTGCCCTTTGGCATCCCGGCTGGATATGTGATTCCCATCCATTGCTTGTTGCTCTTCCCTTTTGTACAATCCATTATGTTGGCCTCCTGGTTAAGTAAGGGCCCATCCGTTACACAATAGAAAAAAAAAAGTTATTTATTATAGCCAACTCGTTTTAGTTCCCTTATATTGGATGGGGAATGAGGTCTTAAATGTATTTACATTTATTTTCTTAGCAGATTCTTTTATCCAAGGCAACTAACACAAGAGGACAACATAATCGAGTAAACATCTGGAAAGTTTGGGAGGAATTGTTACAGGACAAGGGTACAAAAAGTCATCATCACAAGTGAGGAGCTCAAAACAAACTGCAGGCGAGTTACAAGAGCCCATCAAAGCAATTACACAGAAATTCTCAGAGCAAGGGAATCTTCAAACGCTTCTTAAACACACTGGGAGAGTCTGAATTTCGAATGGAGGTGGGTAGCTTGTTCCACCAGTCGGAAATAGACATGAAAAGAGTCTGGATTGATGATTTGACAGCAGCCAGAGATGGCATCACCAGATGCCATTCATCAGCAGACCTGAGCAGCCAAGAAGAAGCACAGGATCTCCCAAGTGTCTCCATATATACGAGGGCAAATCAAAACGTAAAAGGCAATTTGAAAATTAAAGAGTCGTTGCAACTGCTTGAAGCTGACGCACTACAACACAACAGGGCCGTTCGAACACACACAGTGCAGCCCTCTGCCATTAGTTCAGTTGAAGCCAAGGCCAAAGGAACATGGACGCTTCGGTTCGGGATTGCACCTTTGTTGAATATCGCACCGTAGTAAGATTACTTTGGGCAGAAGGAGTGAAACCCATTGAAATTCACAGAAGGATATTTGCTTGTGCCTAACTGACCAATCAGATCAAAGCCAAATTGACCAATCACATTGTTTGTAGGGATCAGAAACACACATGCGCAGACACACACACAAACACGGAACCAGACAGTAGCATTTTATTATAGAGTATAAATGAATCTACATTATACTCAAAACTTCATCTTCTTATGTAGCGTCGCCACTACAGGAGTACATCAGGGGAGCTAATTTGCGTTCTCTTTTCAGTATAATGGAGTTACGTATTTTAATACATTCTTGTCATCAAGATGACAACTTTACAATTGACCTGTTCATCTATTGATGAAATTGAACCCTGGTGCCCATGGAGCCGTAAGGCAATACTGGCAACAACTAGGCCGCCGTATCCTGCCTTTTACGTCATTTGAGTTTTGGAAGATAGAAATGTGACACATAGCTGGAGGTGAAGCAGTTAAGATCAGTTTAGTTAATGCGCTCCCTTATTTAAAAAGAGGTTATCAGGTTGAGCTAGCTCGAGAGGTATGGGATATTAGTTCCTGCCACATGCTATAAACAGCTTGGATGGATATATAAGGAAGAATTTCACTGCATGTTGCTACTATCACGTATAAGGAGAGGTGACATGCATGACTGAAGGGAATTGGTACAGTGGATCTACGAAGGCTGACTGAAAAGTAGTGAGACTAATTTTTACTTTCCCCTATACAAAATATAGGGAAAATCTTGTAATCGTTCAAAAATTTGATGTTGAGATTTTGATGAATCTCGAGGTTTTAGACCTTCCTGACTTTCTCATATACAAGTATAGGGAAAATCTTGTAATCGTTCAAAAATTTGATGTTGAGATTTTGATGAATCTCGAGGTTTTAGACCTTCCTGACTTTCCCGTATACAAAGTATAGGGAAAATCTTGTAATCGTTCAAAAATTTGATGTTGAGATTTCGATGAATCTCAACATTTTAGACTTCCCTGAGTTCAAAAATACCATTTTTGGAATTATGACTGTATGTCTGTCTGTGTGTGTGTGTAAACACGATAACTTGAGTAAGCTTTCACTTCGGTCAACCAAATTTTGCAAACAAGTTTTAGGTACAAAACATAGATTTCTATCAACTTTTGGGCTATTTCCATTAACCAGAAGTGGTACTTTACCTTTTATTCATGCAGTTGCAGAGTCTGATTTATTCAACTTTACTTTTATACTAATTGTTCAACATATTATTAATTTGATTTATTATTGATGGTTCCTTAATGTACATAATATAAAAATATAATCATTGTATTGCGGTTTACTCCTCAAATATCCATTCCCACATCTGAGTTTACGAGAAAGTTGAGGGGAGACCACTCCCAATTTTTTTTATTCAGAGTCGGAAGCCCCTACCGGTTCAGAACTTTTTTTCTTTATCGAAATAACATCCTTGACGTTGAATACATTTGGACACATAACAGACTGTTCAGCGACATCTCCTTAAGCAATGCGGCTGTGGCCATTTTTCACTTCATCATCTTAGAAGAGCATTTTTCCATGTGGTTGTTTTTTACGGTTATTGTTTCACTACCGCTTTTCTCGAACTTAACACAAAATTCAATCATGCACCTCTGCCATACTCTCACGGGAACGTCTTCTTTATCCGTCATAACAACAAATACAAGGGGCTTTCACTCCCCTGACGAAAACGTAGCTGCGTTTTTCCGAAGTTACCAAAGTTCAGCAGCTCTAACTCAAAAAATCGGATTCAACAAAAGCCTGACGCGCAGAAATGATTCCACAGACAAAATATCTTCGTTTTTAAAAGTTTAGTTATGTTTCAAAGTAAAACAGTTCACACAAAAAAGAAAATTAAAATAGAAAAAAAGGAAAAAAATGAATGTTAAGAAAAGTTCAGTTCTAAGCTTAATCTTCTTACACCTCAAATCGTTACTATTTACTTATCATTTCTGAACCATTTGAAATGACAGAATGTGGTGGTCCAACTGCAGATTCATACACGTCGCTGTATGCCGTACACAAAAATCTGCACAGCATTGCCACGTCTACCTCCATGAAAGGCAAACAGGGACAGTCCCGATCTTTTCAATCATATCTTAAAGATTGTTAGCTTGAAACGAGTTCAACAAAAACACAAGGACACAGCTGAAAAACTGTTCAGGGTATAATACCAAGTTTGTTTTAGTCTGTCTTCCTGGCTATCCGACCTTACATTTTTCTTTGTTACATACTGTATAATATTATTGCCTAATCTTGTTTGCCTAAGCTTAAAATTAAGTTCCTTTAATTTAATTTTGTAAAGCACTTTGAGCTACACTGTTTGTATGAAAACGAGATATAGAAATTAATGTTTGTTGTAAATTTCGCACAAACATTAGGAAGTTTTTCTTCTCGCTGAGACACGTGAAATAAGAAGTGCGGTAGACAGTAGGATTTTAGCGACCTTCTAAACTCAACTTGATGTTCTTTTAGGAGAATTAAGTGGACAGGACTGGCGAGCTTTGCGAGCAGAATGACCTGTTTATCTAAATCTTTCTAATGTTCTAAAGAAATTGAACCATGGCACCCATGGAGCCGTAAGGCAATACTGGCAACAACTAGGCCGCTGTATTCTGCCTTTTACGCTGTTTGAGTTTTGGAAGATAGAAATGTGACAAATAGCTGGAGGTAAAGCAGTTCAGATCATTTTAGTTAATGCACTCCCTTATTTAAAAAGAGATAATCAGGTTGAGCTAGATCGAGAGGTATGAAATATTTGTTCCTGCCACATGCTATAAACAGCTTCTTGCCCTTGTTTTCCTTTTCAATGAATGTCTCCGATAGCGCCAGTGAACATTCTAGAATTTGCCTGCCACTTACACGACGCAGGCTGCAGCATATGCCTCTCCATATTACGTTACAAAGTCTGACAGAGTCACATTATCAGGAAGGGGGAAAAATGATGACCGTATCAAAACATTGTCTTGTTCATTCTGCTCAAGCGCTTGAATTGATTAAGCAGAGTTGTAGACACAGCAATGGAATGTGATATGCAGCTTGTCACGGGCTACAGCAATTCACAGCTCTCGTGCTCCTTTGCCATGTCATGCACAAACCTTCGACAACAATGCAAATGCCTATCTCTGGTAAATCAAAAGTTAAAAAAAAAAAAAAAAAAGAGCCAAAGGGTAATTTTTGTAATATTAAAAAAAAGGAATGTATTCTTAAAGATATATTTAGAATTTGATACACAGCAAGATAACCTGCCGCTGTCTTGCCAAAAATGACACGCATAGGGCAGCAGACAAACAGAAGAGAATTATTCCTTTCATTTGGCTGTGTCATATGGAAGATGTTATAAAATGTGGCAAGCAAATATAATTAGGATAGCTGGAAAAAAAAAAAATGGGAGTGGTCTCCCCTTGACTTTCTTGTATGCTCAGATATGGGGATGGATATTTGAGGAGTAAACTGCAAGACAATGATTATATTTATATTATGTACATTAAAGAACCATTAACAACAAATCAAATTAATAATATAATGAACAATTATTATAAAAGTAAAGTTGAATAAAAAGTAAAGTACCACTTCCAGTTAGTGTAAATAGCCCAAAAGTTGATAGAAATCTGTGTTTTCTACCTAATACTTGTATGCAAAATTTGGTTGACCTAAGTGAAAGCGTTATCGTGTTCACACACACACACACAGATATAATTCCAAAAATGGTATATTCGGACTTAGGGAGGTCTAAAATGTCGAGATTCATCAAAATCTCGAAATGGAATTTTTGGAGGATTCCAATACTTTCCCTAAAAAAAACAATACTTTCCCTACTAAAAAGATTCATCAAAGTAATATTTACTTTCCTGTACTTCACATACAAGAATTTTGGAGGATTCCAATACTTTCCCTACAAGAAAGTAAATTGGAAGTCTAAAACGTCGACATTCATGAAAATCTCCAAATGAAATTTTTGGACGATTACAATACTTTCCCTACAAGAGAAATACAGGAAGGTCTAAAATGTCAAGATTCGTTAAAATCTAGAAATGGAACTTTTGGACAATTAACAATATTTTCCCTATACTTCACATATGAGAAAGTCAGGGAAGTTTAAAATGGGAGGGGGGGGGAGGGGACCATGGAGAAAAATTGTTGTGTGACGAAATGTCTGACAATCCCCTTAAATGATTGTCTGCAATGTGCATTTTAATTATGTCTGAGTTGAGTTGTTTGATTTGTAATTTTAAATTGTGGAGCAGAGGGGGAAATAGGGGAAAAAAAAACATGTTTTGTCCCAGACATTAAGGGTGACACTACATGTCTCACTGAAGCCACCTTGGACCACTCGAAAGTGAATTTATTTTATCAGATTACATGGCACTCTACTGATGCATTGTAAGGGTTATTAACACCCAAAGAATCCTTTGTTAAGGTCATGTTACACAACAGTAATAGATACATTATTGGGGTACCTAAACTAAAAAAGTGTAAAAAGTGAAGGGGTCTTAACACTTCCTGAAGACCCACGGTCTGTGTAATCCGACAAGATCTACCTAATCTGCTTGAGTGAACTATGGCTATTCTGGATCGTTAAACTATTCTGGATCGTTAAAGAACTTTACCTTCTTCCTCCCCATAAACAGAGACGCTTTGGCGGTAGAATTAAAGAAAAAATAAGTTACGCTTTCTTTTCAGACATCCGTCTACGCGCTTTATGTAAAGATGAGAGAATTTCATCCATCACATCAATATATAAATAATATCTTGTATATAAACGCCTGCGCGTAGAAGTGTGTGTGTGTATGTCTGATTGGCCCGGAAATGAGAGGAGGAGTCGGGTAAGGGCTATACCTCTGAGAAAACAGAAAACTCACTTAGCCGCTAACAACACAAGCGAGGCCAGCATGTCAGCAAAATGAAACCTCCGAAGAAAGAGACACTCGCTTAGCCACTAATATAGAAGCGAGGCGAGCACATTGGCAAAACGGTATCCCTTTTACTTTTCCTCCCGCCGCTAACACACAAGTGAGGCGAACACGCCGGCAAAATGAAATCTCCAAAGAAAGAGTCACTCGCTTAGCAGCTAATACAGAAGCGAGGCAAGCACATCGGCAAAACAAAATCTCAGAAGAGAGACAAACTCATTTAGCCGCTAAAACAAAAGCGAGGCGATCACTTTAGAAATACGGCCTCCCTTTTACTTTTCCTCCCGTCGCTACTACACAAGCAAGGCAAGCACATCAGCAAAACGTAACCTCAGAAGAAAGAGTCACTCGCTTAGCCGCTAATACAGAAGCAAGGCGAGCACATCAGCAAAACAAAACCACTGAAGAAATACAAAGTCACTTAGCGGCTAATACATAAGTGATGGTATCCCCTTTACTTTTCCTCCTGCCGCTAATACACAAGTGAGGCGAGCACATCAGCAAAACGAAACTTCTGAAGACAAACTCGCTTAGCGGCTAATAGAGAAGCGAGGCTAACGCTTCAGAAAATGAAACCTCAGAAAAAAGGCAAACTCGCTTAGTGGCTAATACAGAAGCGAGGCGAGCACATCAGCAAAACGGTCTCACTTTTACTTGTCCTCCCGTCGCTAATATACAAGCGAGGCGAGCACATCGGTAAAACGAAACCTCCAAAGAAAGGCAAACTCGCTTAGTGGCTAATACAGAAGCACAGCAAACACATCAGCAAAACGAAATCTCAGAAGAAAGCGCACTCGCTTAGCGGCTAATACAGAAGCGAGGCGAGCACATCAGCAAAACGGTCTCACTTTTACTTGTCCTCCCGTCGCTAATATACAAGTAACCTCTGAAGAAAGACAAACTCGCACATCGGTAAAACGAAACCTCCAAAGAAAGAGACACATTG
Source organism: Polypterus senegalus (assembly GCF_016835505.1). Taxonomy (NCBI): domain Eukaryota; kingdom Metazoa; phylum Chordata; class Cladistia; order Polypteriformes; family Polypteridae; genus Polypterus; species Polypterus senegalus. The sequence goes on from NC_053168.1 coordinate 132,911,366, forward strand.
GCTCCAAAGAAAGGCAAACGGCTAATACAGAAGCACAGCAAACACATCAGCAAAACGAAATCTCAGAAGAAAGCGTCACTCGCTTAGCCGCTAATACAGAAGCGAGGTGAGCACATCGGCAAAACGGTCTCACTTTTACTTTTCCTCCCGTCGCTAATACACAAGCGAGGCGAGCACATCGGTAAAACAAAACCTCTGAAGAAAGAGACACTCGCTTAGCGGCTAATACAGAAGTGAGGCAAGCAAATCGGGAAAACTGTATCAGTTTTACTGTTCCTACCGCTGCTAATACACAAGCGATGGAATCACGTCGGCAAAACGAATCCTCCTAGGAAAGAGAGTATTTCTACATTTCAATTTTTTTTCTGACGATGTCAATAGTTTCTAGGACCTGGGCTTTTTACAGCACGGGCTTACACAGCTAGTAAACATATAATAATATTTAGTTATAAATGATTTAATTATACAAATTACAGTTAAAAAATCGTATCACTATTAATAATCAGCAAATTACTTGCCCCATAAATCAAATGTTAATATGGCACCGACAAATCCCTAGTAGCTTAAATGTCGATAAAGCCTTTTATCATACAGGGTAGGTACTTAGTATGGCATCTGCTTGTTTACTCTCTTTATTCTGGTATATTTGGTTGATGTCATCTTGTCAGGTCCCATTAGTATAAAACTGAAACATGAGAATTAGAGGGAGCAGAAAAAGACGCAGTGCTGTTTTGCCACCTGCACCGCTGCGGGCTCAGCCTAGTGTCTTGTTGGAGAGCGGATCTTGATTATATTCCACCAGCCACTGCCAGTCACAGTCTCATAGTTCTCCATCTTTAGAATTTCCACTTGAATAGAAGAGGACAGGCCCAGAGGCTGAGCTCAACACCAGGCTAGTTAGCCTTTTCTGACAATGAGACCAGCAGCGGACCCTCACCAGCGACTGAAGCGCCCTATCAGGTGCTACCACTTGCTGCCCTTCCAATGGCTGGAGCTGAATCTGCAAAGCTACCGGGCCACTGCCTGAGCTCTCAGCACACCTCATCAACTTTATTTTACTAATGAGAGCTTGCAATGCCTGCCAATATGACTGAACATAGAAGTGAAGGTATAGTGTGTGATGGGCTGCGCATAAAAGCTCGGAGTGGGTTTTCTGGATGGCTGTCATCTTCTGACTTTTATATATTTAACTTTATATATTTAGACCACTTATCAGTTTAAGGTGGCATGGTGACACAGTGCTAGTGCTGCACAGTCCAAAGACAAGCAGGTTAGGTGGACTGGCGATGCTAAATTGGCAATGGTGTGTGGTTGGGATAATAATTCATTATATTTATATAGCGCTTTTCTCAGTATTCAAAGCGCTAATCTCACAGGGAGGAACCAGGAAGCAAACCCAAAATCTTCTACAATCTCCTTACTGCAAAGCAGCAGCACTACCACTACGCCACCTGTGAGGACAATGTGGGTATGTCCCAGATTTGTTCTTGCCTCATGCCCTGTGTTAGTTGGGATAGGCTCTAGCAGACCCCAATGACCCTGTTCAAGACAAAGCGGGTTTGAAAATGTCTGAATTTGGAAAAAAGAGTGATAACACATTGTGCCAAAAATTCTTTACTAGTTATCTTACAAGTTGTGAACCTAACATGTACATTAAGCTAACATGTACATAACCTTCCAGGATCACCCCAGGGTATGTAGTACTACCCAGAGATGAAAGAGGGCGCTGTTGCTATCAATCTTGTTTCCTTTTTCCCTCACAGCCTTGAGGGGCAACAAAGCCAAGGAAGCCCCCCCCCATGCTTCTGGGCCTCCTGGTTTAAGAAGAAGGCACTACCAGAAGGTGGTCTCATTTCGGACCTGACCATGAGAGTCAATACTTAAGAGATAAGATAAAAAACACAAGAAAGTGCCACTGATAAAAGGGAATTGGTCCTAGCAGAGAGTGCCCATTGAGTGCATATGTTTCGTTAATTTTATTATTATTAATTTTTGGAATTAAATGATGGGTTTTTCTTCATAGTCGGCACCTCAAGCATTTAGATATAGAACTTTGCCTCATCATTTGCCCCGCTACAACATTTACTATCTGAATAATTATTTGTTACAGTCTCTCTCTGCACATCTCTGTCCAGTTCAAAGCTAAAATGTGAGCTGTCACCCCTCATTCACACGGACGTTTTATAGACACTTACATGAGATATGGCAGGAAGGGCTAATATCCTTTCATTCCTTGACATTCTCAGCTGTGGATTCAGGTTTATGTTTTGCCTGATGTAGTCGAGGACAATGTGATTTTTATTCATGCTCGTCCCCTCAGTAAACATAACATTAGCTTACAGTCGGTGAAGGGGGGGGGTGTCTGATCATAGGACAGAATTGTACAAGCCGCTTTGAAATGTTGGGGCACCAGCTGGGTGTCCCTATTTAATAACGCAAAGTTAAAAAGAAAAAAAAAACAAAAAACATTACATTATGTCACCAACCAACAGACTAACAAACAAAATGCTCCTTTATTTAGGGAGGCTTGGGACAGAGTTTACTCCAGGTCAGGTTATATGTTTAATAGTTAGATAGATTGGAAAGGCACTAGATAGATAGATAGATAGATAGATAGATAGATTGTAGGTTTAGTATAGTAGATAGATAGATAGATAGATTGTAGGTAGAGTATAGATAGATAGATAGATAGATAGATAGATAGATAGATAGATAGATTGTAGGTTTAGTATAGGATAGATAGTAGATAGATAGATAGATAGATTGTAGGTTTAGTATAGTAGATAGATAGATAGATAGATTGCAGGTTTAATATAGGTAGGTATAATAGATAGGTAGATAGATAGATTGTAGGTTTAGTATAGTAGATAGATAGATAGATAGATTGTAGGTTTAGTATAGATAGATAGATAGATAGATTGTAGGTTTAATATAGTAGATAGATAGATTGTAGGTTTAGTATAGATAGATAGATAGATAGAGAGATAGATAGATAGATAGATAGATAGATAGATTGTAGGTTTAATATAGTAGATAGATAGATAGATAGATTGTAGGTTTAGTATAGTAGATAGATTGAACTTGTTAAATGTATTTTTTCCTTATAATAATTATTTGATGTTAAATACAAAAATATATAAGAATCTAATGCCCTTTATGAAAGTTATAATCCACCTTAATTAAAGGGTAAGTGTCTTTGTGGATATTTGGGTATCTGTGGGGTGGCATGGTGGCACAGTGGTAGCGCTGCTGCCTCGCAGTTAGGAGACCCGGGTTCGCTTCCCAGGTCCTCCCTGCATGGAATTTGCATGTTCTCCCGTGTCTGCGTGGCTTTCCTCCCACAGTCCAAAGACATGCAGGTTAGGTGGTTTTGCGATTCTAAATTGGCCCTAGTGTGTGTTTGTGTGTCTCCTGCGGTGGGTTGGCACCCTGCCCAGGATTGGTTCCTGCCTTGTGCCCTGTGTTGGCTGGGATTGGCTCCAGCAGACCCTGTGTTCGGATTCAGTGGGTTGTTAAATGGATGGATGGATGGGCATCTGTGTGTGTCCAATCACCTGCTATATCTCTGTTATGTGCTATTTGGTATGGTATTCATAAAAGCAGTGCTTATATTTGTGATACACCATTTGTTGGAATAAAAATGCAATTTATTCCAGATAGATAGACAGACAGATAGTAGTACCATTAGCGTTAACATAATTTTGACTCACCCTGTATGTTCGGACTGGAATGGGTGGGGCTAGTGAGAGTGATGTAGGTGTGGTCAGCCTGTGTCCTGCACTGTCTTCTCTGAGCTGTGAGGGTAAAAGACAAGACAGAGCTTCTGTAATAGGCTGCTCGCTTTATCAGACGCCATCCTTTGGCAGAGCCAGGAGGATGATCCCCAGACGTGACACAGGTTAGAGCCTATCATGACCACTCTGGGAGCAAAGCTGTCCTGTTTAGGCTGCCAGTGCATCACCCGCACTCATATTTAAACTGGGTTAGTTCAAAATCAGAAATGAACCTGTGTGGCTGGGTACAGGAACTACAGCTTCAATACTTGGAGAAATTTTGGGGTGCCAATTGGGTCAGCTTCTTTACTGTCCAGAGACAAAACAAAGCCAAAACAAAAGAAAGCAAACTTTGGTGTACTTCCTGTTATGTGGGATAAATAAGGCAATAAGGCAAGGTTGTTGGGCTACATAGCCATGTCATACTGTCTGGTGAATCCAAGACGCATTGATGTTTATGGTAGGCAGGATCAGTTACCTTCAATGGGCGACTTCTCTGCACTGTGTAAAAGAAGGAGATGACTGTGTTAGTAACAACGCCTTCTCTCGTCTCTCAACTGAGCCTGTGAGGGGGTCCTCCGCAGTGCATGTGTGACACCTGACGCACACAAATTTGGGTAGCAGTAAAGAGAAATGGCACTCCATATGCCATAATTTAAAATGCTCACAAATCTCAAAAAGGTGAACAAATTCAAAAACAAAAGTCAGATTATTATTCCCAATACACGGATGAAAGGGAGAGAAACCGCTAACCAAAGTCAAAAGTACAGATCTGTCCTATCAGTTATAATTACTAGTGTTGATTGGTGAAATCTGTCAAAGACTTTTTCACAGTGAATTTGCTTGACCTTGCTTATTGAATCTCTTCCTGATATTTGCCGTGCGTCAGAGTTAGATGACCTTTCTTTTCCCAGAGTCCCATGATGCTTTGCAAGGCAAGTGTGACATCACAGAACTGTAGCAGCTAATATAGGGTGGGGATGTCAGGGCCTGATCTGTGCGACCTCCCTGATTATGTCACATATGCGAAGAACTTTCACACATGCATACTGTAAGCGTACTGCAATGCACAATTTACAGTGCTGTCCGATCTGCTTTGCATATGCATGAATAATGTACAGTGTAAATACGCACTACCTGAACGGTATTTCAGATAGATTTGTACTATGCATGTGTTTAAAAACTCAAAAAGCGTATTTTCATTTGAGGATTACATTAGCTGACCAGAATGAGAATATTATGAAAATACGTCGTTGTTCTGTGTACATTAACCATTTAATGCTCTTTGCTACTGTATGTGGTGCAGATCAGGCAATGACAGGGACAGTTCCCCAGATATCATAGACTAATTAACTTTAGACGTAGCCTTATTGGCTTTAGATTGCCTTTTTAGGCAAAGGTCTTTTTGTCCGTATTGCATCTTTTTGCCATTTTGTAGTCTTCAAATAAACATCTTTATTTTTAAGTGTCTCTTGGCTGAGAATTCTATATAAAAAACGGTTAACCCCAAGTAGCACACAGGGTAACCTGTTCCTAACCTGTTTTGATGTAATATACAGCGTTAGGCCTACATAACACTCAGGTCAGTGTTCTGCTGCCATGTTGTGGATAAAATAACATCATACCAAAAAAAAAAAATCATGAACAATTCTGCCACTCTATGGTAACTCATCGATAGTAAGGAGTGGGGCAGAGCCTTCAATCAAAAAGCATAACTGAGTGTAACGCAAATAATCTAAAGAAACACTGCAAAAAATACACTTGTAAAGACAAGACTAACAACTTTAAATGGGAGTTGTTTTGCTGTTATTTGTCAAAGCAATCTGCCAATGGGGAACTGCATATACTCGCGTTTAAGTTCTCTCACGGGGCTTGATTTTACCGTATGATTCCCGGTATTTTATAATGTTGGTCGTATAAGTCGATTGCGGAAAACTCACGCTCCCTGAGAGAGTAACCATGGAGCACACTGCCTTTTTTTTATGTATTGTGCCTACGTGACCATACGGTAATACCCGAACTATTCAGAAGCGACGTTTGCACTGTTTTGTGTTTTTTGGTATCTCGCACCCTCATACACCTTTAGTGTAAGAGAATCCCTTATCTACGATGGAGCGTTCATCCAGAAGATAATATGAAGCTGGTTTTAAAAGAAAAGTCTTTGAGGTGGCGAAAAAAATTGGTAGCCGCGCTTGCTGCAACAAAATTCAATGAATCGGAGAAACTGGTGCGAGATTGGAGGAAGCAAGAAGATGTAAAAAAAAAAATTAAATATCGTATTTTTGAATGGGTGTATAAGTCGGGGTCTGATTTTATGATTGATTTTTCGGGTTTCATGACCCGACTTATACGCGAGTATATATGGTAAGCAAAATTTCCCAGACAAGATTTCTTAAAGTAAGCTAAATAATCGTACATATACATTTTTGATAAGACAATCATTTGTACAATAAGGAAAATGTGATTTAATGTCATGATATAAATATTTTTCCACTTGCTTAGATTTCACTTTTTGCAGTGGAGTTTTAGAACAAAGTGAAACTGAACAGTTAGTTGAACCAAGCGATAGAGACAACAATGTGAATTGTTGATCAGACGATGACAAAGTAAGTAAAAATGATGCGACACGACTAAACTCCTGTGATAGGCCTGGTGCATTTGGCCATGTGAGACTTCTGTAGGGGCATTGCAGAAAGACAAAATGATTGTAGGTCAAGTAGAAGAACAACAAAGCTGTTAGGCTCCTAAGCACACTTCATAATACAATAACAGTCAATGTTTATGTTAGAGGAAATATGGACATCGCTAAGCCTTGAGCTGTGGTAGCTTACAATATCAGAAAGGGGTTCGTCAGTCGTGTGGATCAGACACTGACATTTCACCATCTCGTGTGTAAGCAGCTGAAAAAATATTCTAAGGAACACACTTTTACTGTCCCGACTGCAACATCGGGCTGTGTGTTGGTGACTGTTTCAAAATATGTCACATGAAGGATAAGTACCAGATCTGCATCAGGACGGTAGTGGATATTCAACATGCCTTTCCTACTATATTTATGTGCACTTTTTTGTATTCACATGTTCTGTTAGACGTAATAACATTTTATCTTGTTGAAAAACAATCAGTGTATTTCGTCATATTTTTCCGGGGGTACACATAATGCTAAGAAATTCAAAATTTTAATATTGGCCTTGTCCTGTCAAACCAGACGGTTTTTGTGGATCCTCTCCCTTTAAAAGGCATTTTTTTTATTGTGTGTATATTTTCAGACATTACAGTCATTGTCAACTTTAAAAGCCTGCTCCTGACCACCAACCAGGCCAGAATCCTAATCTGCCTGCCCAGTAAAGGCACGCTCTATTATAACTTGTGTTTGTTTTTTACAGGCTAGCTTCAACCTACACTGAGCCAAAAAGGCTTTGGCTTCAAAAGTTCAAAAATATAAAGGCTAAGTCCTAAAAACATCATCAAATCGCCCTGATAAGGGAAGGGATTACTGTAAGCCCCTGGCATAGAGAGATGGGTGGCAAAAAATCTTTATTAAAGAAGATTTGTTGAAATATAACAAAATGCTTAAAAGAGCAAAAAAATATCCAAAAGGAGTTGTAAACAAGGTAACCCCAAGCAAAAAGGTCTCAATACAAAATTGAAATCGTAAGAGAAAGTAAAAAAAAAATAAAGGAAACAAAAGACAATATCAGTGTCTACAAAAACACCAACATTTCACCAAGCACATTCGATGAATCCCCATGGAGTTCCACTTCTGAGCCTAAGGGTGTTTCCTTAGTAGTGAGGAAAGGATGGCCCCGCCTCTTGGGGATCCACCAACAAATTACAAAGAACATAATTACACACAGAAACAAAATAATAAATAAACAAATTAAAAGAAAATCCATAAATAGACAAATAAGAAAGAGAATAATTTTAACAGAAATGATTGAAACCAATAACCAACATTGAATTTAAAACAGAAGGAGGAGGAACTGTGGCTTAAGCATAACAACTCCTTCTCTGAGGCCTGGATGGGGCCAAAGCCTTCCTGTGGAGCTGGGAGGTGAGGCTGCCTACGGTGAGGCCTATTCTCGATGGACAAAGGAAAGGCTCTGGCCTGGTTTTGTGTGTCTGTTACAGGCCTCACACCACTTGAACATATTTGTGTGCTGCTCATTGCAACTGTGATGTCACAATGTGACTGCTATCTTGGATACCTTGTGAACAGTTGGCGATTACCAACAACAATACATCAAAAACATCATCAAATGGCTATGGAACCTGGCACTTGCATTCACATTCATGTTCGCAGATGAAACCAAGCTGAGTGGATTGGCAGACAATTGAGAAACAATCTGTTGAATCATCAGAGAGGGACTTGGACAGCATAGAGGCATGGGCTGATTTGAAATTTAATATAAGTACATGTAAAGTATTACACATAGGAAGTAAAAATGTGAAGTTAGAATACACAATGGAAGGTCTGAATATTGAAAGTACACCTTATGAGAAGGATTCACAAGAAGGACTCGACACTATCAACACTGATGAGGCCTCATCTGGAGTACTGTGTGCAGTTTTGGTCTCCAGGCGACAAAAAGGACGTAACAGCACTGAGAAAGGTCCAGAGAAGAGTGACTAGGCTGATTCCAGGGCTACAGGGGATGAATTATGAGGAAAGATTTAAGGAGCTGAACCTTTACAGTTTAAGCAAAAGAAGATTAAGAGGAGACCTGATTGAAGTTTTGAAATTATGAAGGGAATTAGTTCAGTTGATTAAGAATGTGACGTTAAAATGAGTTCATTAAGAACACAGGGACACAGATGGAAACTTGTTAAGGGTACGTTTTGCAAACTTTAAGAAGTTTTTCTTCACACAGAGAACCCTAGACATACAGTACATCTGGAAAATATTCGCAGCGCATCACATTTTGCACATTTTGTTATGTTACAGCCTTATTCCAAAATGGTTTAAATTAATTTTTTTCCTCAGAATTCTACACACAACACCCCATAATGACAACGTGAAAAAAGTTTACTTGAGGTTTTTGCAAATTTATTAAAAATAAAAAAACTGAAAAATCACATGTTGATGCACCTTTGGCAGCAATTCCAGCCTCAAGTCTTTTTGAATATGATGCCACAAGCTTGGCACACCTATCCTTGGCCAGTTTCGCCCATTCCTCTTTGCAGCACCTCTCAAGCTCCATCAGGATGGGAAGCGTCGGTGCACAGCCATTTTAAGATCTCTCCAGAGATGTTCAATCACATTCAAGTCTGGGCTCTGGCTGGGCCACTCAAGGACATTCACAGAGTTGTCCTGAAGCCACTCCTTTGATATCTTGGCTGTGTGCTTAGGGTCGTTGTCCTGCTGAAAGATGAACCATCGCCCCAGTCTGAGGTCAAGAGCGCTCTGGAGCAGGTTTTCATCCAGGATGTCTCTGTACATTGCTGCAGTCATCTTTCCCTTTATCCTGACTAGTCTCCCAGTTCCATCCCCACAGCATGATGCTGCCACCACCATGCTTCACTGTAGGGATGGTATTGGCCTGGTGATGAGCAGTGCCTGGTTTCCTCCAAACGTAACGCCTGGCATTCACACCAAAGAGTTCAATCTTTGTCTCATCAGACCAGAGAATTTTGTTTCTCATGGTCTGAGAGTCCTTCAGGTGCCTTTTGGCAAACTCCAGGCGGGCTGCCATGTGCCTTTTACTAAGGAGTGGCTTCCGTCTGGCCACTCTACCATACAGGCCTGATTGGTGGATTGCTGCAGAGATGGTTGTCCTTCTGGGAGGTTCTCTTCTCTCTACAGAGGACCTCTGGAGCTCTGACAGAGTGACCATCAGGTTCTTGGTCACCTCCCTGAATAAGGTCCTTCTCCCCCGATCGCTCAGTTTAGATGGCGGCCAGCTCTAGGAAGAGTCCTGGTGATTTCGAACTTCTTCCACTTACGGATGATGGAGGCCACTGTGCTCATTGGGACCTTCAAAGCAGCAGAAATTTTCTGTAACCTTCCCCAGATTTGTGCCTCGAGACAATCCTGTCTCGGAGGTCTACAGACAATTCCTTTGACTTCATGCTTGGTTTGTGCTCTGACATGAACTGTCAACTGTGGGACCTTCTATAGACAGGTGTGTGCCTTTCCAAATCATGTCCAATCAACTGAATTTACCACAGGTGGACTCCAATGAAGCTGCAGAAACATCTCAAGGATGATCAAGGGAAACAGGATGCACCTGAGCTCAATTTGAAGCTTCATGAAAAAGGCTGTGAATACTTATGTACATGTGATTTCTCAATTTTTTTTATTTTTAATAAATTTGCAAAAACCTCAAGTACATTTTTTTCACGTTGTCATTATGAGGTGTTGTGTGTAGAATTCTGAGGAAAAAAATGAATTTAAACCATTTTGGAATAAGGCTGTAACAGAACAAAATGTGGAAAAAGTGATGCGCTGTGAATACTTTCTGGGTGCACTGTAAGTGACCAAATAGTGTGGTACACAGTAGGACTTTAGGGGACCTTCAAAGGTTGACTTGATGTTATTTTGCAATTGTGCAGTGGATAGAATTGGCAAGCTTTGTTGGGCTGAATGACCTGTTCTCATCCAGATTGTCCTAATGTTCTATTATTTTATTTGTTTCACTTTGTAGCATATCTCCCAGGTAAGGAGATCTCTAAAAAAATCTGGAAAAATAAAGACAAATAGATCTGCTTCAATTCTGCAATCCAAGGACATAGAGAAGCTAAAATGTGAGTGTGGATGTTGTTCCTGTCTTGTGCCCATTAGTGTCGGGAATAGTACCGCTCTGTTGATTAGAATGAAACGCATATAAATGATGGATGATTTATTAAAATTTCATTTAAAAATAATAATTATAGGAATAACTATGTTTATGTTTTTAAAAACCCAGATCTACAGGGAGCTGGAGCCCACAGCATTAAATGTGTGGCAGAAACAGGCAAAGGAATAGAAACAAAATAATGAAAATATCATCTCCATAGCTTTGTGAAAATATCACTTTTTAAAATACAGCACTGCTTACTAGACTTAACACTTGTGAAAAATTGTCTTCTTTAAACAGCTAGAAGTAGCAACATTGTCGAGAAGAAGCAACAAGAAACAGGTACCACACTATGAAAAAAAAAGTGATAATTTGACTTTTCACATATTACTAAGTACACTTACTAAGTCAAGCCACATTCGTTTATTTTTATACTTGAGATGATCAGTTGTATGCACTGCACATTACTACTTTCACAGTTTGTCCGGCTGCTTGTATGCCGTAAGTGAAGTTGGTTTTGTAAAGTACTTTGTAATTCATCAATTGTTCTTATCCTGCTTGATTTCTTCCATGCGTTTAATCCTCCTTGCCCCCTCTTCTGACCCTGGCATCACTGGGAAAGCCCTCGGTTTGAATCCAACATCTTGGGCAGATTCTACTGGCAAAGAGAGATGTCAAGGGTCAGTCCTGGGCCCTCTCTTCTTCACACCTCCTATCGTCCAGTAATATGGTTTCTCATATCAGTGCTGATAATACACAGCTTTACCTGTCATGGCCTTACATTGCCATGGCCTCACTAAACCAAGTATATCTCCAATGGCTTCCGTTTTGGATACCCATAGGACTGCACGGGAGTTCCAGTTGTGGTGTTGTAGCCCTGCTGGGTTCCATGGGTGCTACTAAAAGGAGGTTCCCCTGCCAGAGAGAGGTTTTGTTTGGCTTGGAATATCTTCCAGGGGGCAACCTTGTTGCACTGGAGGTACAGCCAGCTTAAAGAGGAGAGCTTCACCTTCCCATGGTGAGTCAGAGTCAGGAGAGGAGTTGGGTGGGCAAAGCTGACTTGGGAGGCATGCTGGAGAAAATGAAAGAATCATATCTGTTTTTGGAACAAAGAAGGAGAATCATTTAAAGAGGAGTATGGAGCCCTGTAGGTGTCAAGCAAAAAAAAACAGTTTTAACAAAACTCATTCAAATTAATTACATAACTTGTTCATTTGGATCATTATTATTTTTTTCCGACTAGTATTTCAGTAGCATGGAGCCCCATATTAATTCCCCTTTTATTGGCTAACTAAAAAGATTACAATATGCAAGCCTTTGTGGCAACTCAGGGCCCTTCTGCAGGCAAAAGGTAATCTGAAGAAGGGGCCTGCGTTGCCTCAAAACTTGCCTATTGTAATCTTTTTAGTTAGCCAATAAAATGTGTCATTTTGCTTGACTTCTCACTACATTCGTAATGGCTAACACGGTACAACACTCTAGTACTATGTAGACATATAATGTCTTACCTGGCATGGTAAGAGTTTGGTTTTTTACAATCCATGTCAAATGGTAGAGCAAGAAATAGAAAAAACATTAGAAACAAATGAAAGAAAAGGTGGATCAAGGCCTCCATTTAGATGTTAAGTCTCTGCTATTGTTGATTATACAGACTCATTAAATGTAAGGCATACCACCACGTTTGTTACTTACCATTCTTACGTCTTGTTTCAAAAACCTTAAAAGGTACGTCTGGCATAGAACTGTAGCCGGATTTGCTAACAAAGCTTTCCGTTTCCAGTATTAGGCTCATTCTGCCTTGATGTCCCCGTCATCATTTGCAAAGGCCGAGTTGAAATTAACTTAACCTCAGAATGACATATTTATTTACATAAATAGTATGGACAAAGCAAGCATGTGAATGCGAAATCTAAATCAACATATTGTTTTTATAATGTCAGACGCAGCTTCAGAATGGCCATCAGTTTCTGGCTGCAGGATATTTTTTGTCAAAATGGTAGCTCAACAAACTGTTTAAAATAATTTAATCTAGCAAATCTTTGGTCATACATTTATAATCCAGGCATGACCTCATTCTGTACGGATAGATTCTTCTGGGTAAACATGACTGTCTTGTAAACAGGGCTAATTTACAGAGTCAATAACAATAAAATGTGAGAAGCAGTTAAACTGGTGTTTCGGGATGGTCACAGGATCATGGTTCTCTTTGACTTTATTACCCAACTCCCCCTGGGGTAGAAACTTGCACTAGATAACATTTTAGTAAGCCAAATAAATACAGTAAATGAAAAAGGCAGAGAAGGAATATTCAAGAAAAAAAATGCTTGACCTTTCATTTTCAAATTAAATCATCTTGACAGTGTGTCACAAAAATTACACCAATTTAGCAAGAGACAGGTTATCTGCCGTTAAAATATTAAAGAAAGTTTAATAAGTCTGTTAGGCTAGATATTCACACTTTTATTAGTCTTACCTAACACGCATTGTAAAACAAGTAGATTTCGGATTGTTAAAAAGTATGCTAAAAATAGGCAAAGGTTATTACCGTGAGGAAAAAATATTGAAGAGAAGGTTTGAGACAACAATTTGGATGTATTGTCTTCATCAGGTACATGCTGTCCCCCTGCACCGCCATTTTGTGGGGTATTTTATTTGTCATTGTCTCCATTTCTACATTGTTTTTTGGTCCTCATGAAATACAGACCATGTTGCTAGTTTTATCTTTAAAAATCGGGAGTGCTCTCCCCTCGACTTTCTCTTATACTCAGATATGGGGATGGATATTTGAGGAGTAACCCGTACAACAATGATTATATTTTTTTATATTATGTACATTAAAGAAGTATCAACAACAAATCAAATTAATAATATATTGAACAATTCTTATAAAAGTAAAGTTGCATTAATAAAAGGTAAAGTACCATTTCCGGTTAGTGGAAATAGCCCAAACGTTGATAGAAAAATCTGAAAGTGTACTCAAATTATCATGTTGACATACACACGCACACAGACACACAGTCATAATTCCAAAAATGGTATTTTCGAACTCAGGGAAGTCTAAAACATCGAGATTTATCAAAATCTTGAAATCAAATATTTCGACGATTACTACACTTTCCCTGTTTGAAAGTAATTTGGACTCCGGGAGGTCTAAAACATTAAGATTCACCAAAATCTCAAAATGGAATTTTTTGACAATTACTATTCTTTGTTAAATGGTGCGACTCAAACCACTTACACCTGAACACCAGCAAAACCAAGGAGCTGGTGGTGGATTTTAGGAGGCCCAGGCCCCTCATGGACCCCGTGATCATCAGAGGTGACTGTGCAGAGGGTGCAGACCTATAAATACCTGGGAGTGCAGCTGGATGACAAATTGGACTGGACTGCCAATACTGATGCTCTGTGCAAGAGAGGACAGAGCTGACTATACTTCATTAGAAGGCTGGCGTCCATCAACATCTGCAATAAGATGCTGCAGATGTTCTATCAGACGATTCTGGCGAGCGCCCTCTTCTACGTGGTGGTGTGCTGGGGAGGCAGCATAAAGAAGAAGGACGCCTCACGCCTGGACAAATTGGTGAGGCTCTATTGTAGGCACGGAGCTGGACAGTTTGACATCTGTGGCAGAGCGACGGGCGCTGAGCAGACTCCTGTCAAGCATGGAGAATCCACTGCATCCACTGAACAGGATCATCTCCAGACAGAGGAGCAGCTTCAGCGACAGACTGACAGACTGAGGAGATCGTTCCTCCCCTACACTATGCAACTTTTCAGTTCCACCTGGGGGGTAAACATTAACATTATTCAAAGTTATAGTCTGCAATACCTGCCTCACACTCTCCACCTTGCATTTTTTAACCTGTATTGCATTTTTATTTAATTAACATTGTTTTTTATCAGTATGCTGCTGCTGGTGTATGTGAATTTCCACTTAGGATTAATAAAGTATCTATCTATCTATCTATCTATCTATCTATCTATCTATCTATCTCACAAGAAAGTAAATCAAACTCAGGGAGGTCTAAAATGTCAAGATTCATCAAAATCTCGAGATCAAATTTTTGGACGATTGCAGTACTTTCCCTATACTTTATGAAAGAGAAATTAAAAATGGATAACTAGTTAGCTCATGATCAAAAGACATACTATGCCATCAGAAAGTATTCAGACCCCTTCACTTCTTGCACATTCTGTGCTGTTGCAGCCTCATATGAAAATCAGAGTCGCCCCTTCCATAAACACAGATCACACATTGTGCGTGGGGCCTTTGATCAGAGGACAGATGTGAGGGTGGAGCCCATTGGGGGTTGGTAGACCTTCTGCAATTCAGGGGCTCCGCTAGACAGCCAATTGGATTGTAGATTTTTGTCACATGGTTTACTTGACTTGAGTCAGATAACTCCTCCCACCGCCCTCAACTTAAATGATCGCGAAACATACTTGAAGTTTAATGTAAAGCAGCAGCCTCCTCAATGTAGAGGGGCTCTGGAGGACCACAGTCTGACTCTATTGGGGTTATTACTGTTTAATGAATCATTAAATGAACGTCATTGACAGTCACAGTAATTTTCCATTAATAAGAGGAGAGATGGCTTCATATCAAGTCTGGCCAGTGCAAGTTTGTCAACAGTGGTACCCAGAAAGAACAACCTCTGCTGGATTAAAGCTCCTATTATTAGGGTGTCTTTGCTGCTGTCCGCAACTAAAGATATGGAGTCATCTATTCTAGGTGAGGAGGCTTCATTCATTCATTTGTTATATGCATGACATTGATGCTTAAAAATACATACAGGAATAAAGCAAATGTAGAACCAGATTCAAACTTATCAAATTGGGTTATGGTCAAACTAGAGTTCCTCCTTGGCTCCTGTTTGAAGTGCTTTTCCTCTTCTTTGTGTTCTTTTAATTATTTTTCATTGTTTTCTACATTTATTATTTGTCTATCTATGTAATATCTGTTCATTTTTATTCTAGGTTGTTTTTATGCCGTTTCCATGGGTGTGTATATGTTCTCTGATGTTCCTTGCATTTTGTAGGTGATTCCCCAAGGGTCAGGGCCACCTGTCCATCACTATTCCTGCCCATCACTGTAAAGCCTTATGGGAAATGCAGTCCCATGCTGTTCATTGTTAATGTTTTGTTTTGTTTTGTTAGTGTTTTGTGTTTGGTCGAGTTCTCATGTTGTGTCACACACGTGTGCTTCGGAGGCAGCCAAAGGGTCCAAATGGGAAAGAAGGTACGAGATAGGGGCTTGGAAACAAGTACTAACGCCTTTTTTCCCCTCTCTTGGCAGAACAACAGAATAATAACCATTTTCTCCCACTTCCGTCCTCACCAGACAACACCACATCTGGTTCCATCCCAATGATGTTACCTCTGGCCTCAGATAATGACGTCACTTCCGGCCCATAATAATGATGGACCTTTGTGGCTCTCTCCTGATGATGTCACTTCCGGCAACTAACACTGATGTTACTTCCGGCTCCCAATGATGACGTCACCTCTTTTTCGTTTGCCTAGTGACGTCATTTCCACTTTCTCCACCAGCCATTTTCAGTTCTGTATAATAAGCTCCATTAACCATCTGTCAAATGTCGGACGTATTTTTGCAAAAAAATATTTTTCTTTCAGTGCAATTTTCCTCCGATCGTTCCAGACATTATACACGGGGAGGCTTCCTCAAACCTTTATCTTTGTTTTGTCCTCTGATTTCTTGACAGTTGATCATTTGCTTCTTTGTATTTACTCATTTTATGACTTCTTATACTCTTTTAAGGATTCTGATTTGCGGTTTTCGTATTGGGATTTGATTTTTGATAGACGCCATTAATCATCTTTTCGCATGGCGTTTTGGGGGTCAGAGGACAGGGTCAGCCATCGTACAGCGCCACGGGAGCAATTTTCAGGTTAAAAGCCTTGCTCAAGGCGTAGAATCCCTTCTGGCAGCAACAGGATTTGAGCTCCACAACCTTCTAGATATAAGCACAGAGCCACCACTCCTCCTTTTAGGCAATACCTTTATGATGTGTTTTTAAATGGTGTTATTTTGGTAATTTTTGGTGGGACTTGCCTGTGTTCAAGCCTGAGTTTCACGGTACTCTGTCTTGTGAAATATATTTTGAAATATTGTAGACTGCCATTTCAACCTGTTCTCCATTTTGAGGCCTAGACAGGCCAGAAGCCTGCCAATTTCCTAGAGTCAGGGTGACAAAAGGTTACAACTCATCAGTGTTAGAAGTTATAAAGAGACAGCACATTAGCTACTGTTTGCAACGGCAAAAACAAAGTAAGAAAAAGTCAAAGGAAAAGGACTCTCATTGCTTCTTTTATTAAAAGACTTAGAAAATTGTACCTTGAGGATTTATTTCCAAACAAAATCTAGCCAAATAATTCATCTGGCAAGTTTATACTAACGTAATCGTATTAGACATCGGGAGCATAGCCGCAAGATTGATTTAGAATAGTCGTGGCATATTTTTTTCCCACATATTAATAAAGTTACTTAAGATTTTAATCAAAGTTTCTCTTACAAAATGTTATTAACTTTAAAAGCATCATTAGTCAAAATGATATCAAAACAGCACCACAGATATATGAACATTAACTTGTTCAAATATTTGTCATATTACTTAATGACACATTAGCATAGTCATATCATTAAATGACAGGTCAGAATTTTCCATTAGGTATTTTCTTATCTAAGCATTAATCTGCTCTCGTTCGTATTCTGATGTAGAGTGCTGATGACATGTTGTCAGGATGTGCGGCTAAATTATTGTTTCCGTTGTTTTGTACTACTAATGCATTGTTAGTGCATCATAGTCTCACTTAAGAAGTTATTAGCTTTATGTTTGTCTCAATTTTCAATTGCCCTGTATAACTAGGCTGCTTGTAAAACATTTAAATTGTGCTTAAGGATTCATGTATACTAATAATAATAATAATATCAATAGGTTTATAGCGTCATAATTGTCATGAGTACAATATTAATTTGCACAACATCTCTTCAAAAAATTGAAATGGCTATAAATCAGTTGTTATGTTGCAGGGATGGTGTGTTCCCTAGTGTTTGTTTCTTTGACCTTTTTTGTCATTGTTTATTTTAAATTATTGTTTATCATGAATTTATTATGTTTTTTTTTTTTACATTTTTGTTAATATTGCTCTGTTCATTAATTTAGTATGTATGTATTTTGTGGTCTATTATATTCCTTGTTTCCTGTGGGTGGAACCCCAAAGAGGGCGGGGCCACTCTGACATCACTGCTGAAGGAACGCCCCCCTGTCTTTATATGTCTTATAGCTCAGGCTGGGTGTTGGTCCCTCAGTGCTCGATTGTTTGCCAAAGAGTGCATTTATTTTAAGCCTGGTATTTTTCTGCCTTCTGGGTTTTCTGATTTTTGCAGAACGGATTGCAATGCCAGGAGGTGGTAAGGCTGTCCTCCTGGCATTGCAAGCAGTCTTTGCTTCCATTTGGGAGACGGGCGTCATCCCAACTGACTGGAAAGGGAAGGGTGATCGCCTGGATTGCAGCAACTATAGGGGGATAACACTGCTTTCGGTGCCGGGTAAGGTCCTTGCTAGGGTCGTCCTCAATAGGATCCGCGATCACTTGCTCTCCTACCGGCGATCGGAACTGTCTGGTTTTACGCCTAAGAAGTCTACCGTCGACCGCATCCTGGCACTGAGGGTTCTCATAGAGCACAAACGCGAATATTGGCAGAGTTTCTTTGCAGTCTTTGTCTATTTTCATAAAGCGTTCGACTCAGTTGATTGAGCTGCCCTGTGGGACATCCTGAGGGTTCGCGGGATCCCCTTGAGGTTGCTGGATATCATGGCTGGCCTGTACACTGGTACTGTGAGTGCTGTGCAGAGTGGAGGCCGGACCTCTGCGTTTTTCCCAGTTGATTCTGTAGTTCATCAGCGGTGTTGGGCAAGGTTGTGGGGTCCAGCGGCTGTGGGGCATCTGTTGGTGAAGAAAGATTCACGGATCTTGACTTTGCTGACGATGCTGTGATCTTCACAGAGTCAATGGAGCCTCTGATCCAGGAGCTCGAGAGACTGAGTGAGGAGTCTGAGTGTCTGGGCTTGCAAGTGTCCTGATGAAAACTAACAGCCAGGCCTTTAATGACGTCTTGGGCACGGCCATCAGCAGTGTGTCTGTCTGCGGGGAGAGTGGCGACCTTGTCGAGAGGTTTACTGACCTCGGCAGTGACATTCATGTCTCTGGTGACTCTTCTATGAAGTCAGTAGATGGATTCGGAGAGCATGGGGGGTCATGAGGTCGCTGGAAAGGGGTGTGTGGCACCCCCAATATCTATGCAAAAGGACGAAGGTCCAAATCTTTAGAGTCCTGATGCTTCCTGTCTTTCTATATGGTTGTGAGACATGGACACCATCCAGTGACCTGTCTCCTTTGCTACTGTGTCTCTCCGGAAAATCCTTGGGTACCATTGGTTTGACTTTGTGTTGCTCATGGAGTCCCGAATGAGGCACATGACCTGCATTGTGTGGGAAGGTCAGTTACGGCACTACAGCCATGTGGCACGATTCCCCCGAGGGTGATCCGGCTCATAAGATTCTCGTTGTTGGGGACCCAAGTGGCTGGACCAGGGGTCGCCCACGTAACACCTGGCTGCGGCAGATAGAGGGTCATTTCTTGAGGGTAGGACTGGACCGCGTGTCTGCCTGAGGGGTTGCCAACCGGGATGTTTCGACGTGTAGTGGGTGCGGCAACGCGCTGTACCAGTGCATGCTCCCCAACTTGACTTGCAGAACAGATTAGGACTTGTTAGCTGTGGGTTGAGTGTTAAGCGGAACTACTTGCCTCATTTGTGTTCTTCTTTTATTAAATTCAAATAAATTCCTTCATTGTAAATATTCTCTGTTGGCTTGTCTTTCAAGTAGTTTCCTTTCCCTCAAGGGTATTAAGATTGGTTTCTTTTTCTGGTTTTCTTTTCCTTTATCAAATCGTATGATCTGACACTTGTTTTGAGGGGGTTTTGAGTCACTGAATTTAATTTTGATATCAGTTTGTGTTATTTACTTTTTGTTTTGATCATTAATCATTTCTTGTACTGTTTCGTCTGCCATTTTGTGTTTTTACACTCGTTGCCATTTTGAGCACTTGTCCTTGGGGCAAACACGCACTTTGACAGTGGCATGTCCTCTGAGGTCATGACCATTATAAATGACACAATGAGTTAAAACATTCCCCAGGAAATCACTTCCTCATCAGAGCTGCAGATTCAAAACCCTTTTTAAAATCACTCTTTCAAACTCTTGTTTTACAGTCCAGGCCGGACTAAGACCTTCAGAGGACCGAAACATTCAAAAGATTTTGATGTCTCCATATATAGGAGCTGCACTCATTTTCAGTTGATGACTCAATGGGACAGCAGACATGACCAAGACAGGAACAATCAATGGAGCCTCAGTGGACTGTGTGGCAGTTACCAGATTCTAATTCTGTTACATTCCCAAAATTAATATATACTAGCCAACCCGCGGCATACCATACGCCGCATAATCAGGCCGGTTTTTTAATGATTTTTAAGCAGAGGGAGAAAATTAACATTTGAAAAATTGGTAATGTAATAAATCAGCAAGAAAAGCAACATTGTAACAATGCACAGAACGAACCAACACACAATCGTCCGTGACTGAAAACTGGCGAACCGCCATCGCGCCTTCTCCTCCCAGACGGAGGGATAGGGGAGCATGACGCGGAGTGTGGAACGGGAGGAGAGGAGAAGGACGTCCATTCAGCTCCCTCCGTCATGCTAATCTGCTGAATTCTTGTTCAGTATGTACTGCCCGCTCATGTATGAAGGAATATTTCGGACAAAATTAAATAAATAAATATATAGATAGATAGATAGATACTTTATTAATCCCAAGGGGAAATTCACATAATCCAGCAGCAGTATACTGATACAAAGAAACAATATTAAATTAAATAGTAATAAAAATGAAAAAAATTAAAATAAAATTAATGTTCGCATTTACTCCCCCGGGTGGAATTGAAGAGTCGCATAGTGTGAGGGAGGAACAATCTCCTCAGTCTGTCAGTGGAACAGGACGGTGACAAAAGTCTGTCACTGAAGCTACTCCTCTGCCTGGAGATGACACTGTTAAGTGGATGCAGCGGATTCTTCATGATTGACAGGAGTTTGCTTAATGCCCGTCGCTCTGCCACAGATGTTAAACTCTCCAACTTTACTCCTACAATAGAGCCTGCCTTCTTAACAAGTTTGTCCAGGCGTGAGGCGTCTTTCATCTTTATGCTGCCACCCCAGCACACCACCGCGTAGAAGAGGGCACTCGCCACAATCGTCTGGTAGAACATCTGCAGCATCTTACTGCAGATGTTGAAGGATGCCAACCTTCTCAGAAAGTATAGTCTGCTCTGACCTTTCTTACATAGAGCATCAGTATTGGCAGTCCAGTCCAATTTGTCATCCAGCTGCACTCCCAGATATTTAAAGGTCTGCACCCTCTGCACACAGTCACCTCTGATGATCACAGGGTCCATGAGGGGCCTGGGCCTCCTAAAATCCACCACCAGCTCCTTGGTCTTG
Source organism: Polypterus senegalus (assembly GCF_016835505.1). Classification (NCBI taxonomy): domain Eukaryota; kingdom Metazoa; phylum Chordata; class Cladistia; order Polypteriformes; family Polypteridae; genus Polypterus; species Polypterus senegalus. The sequence goes on from NC_053168.1 coordinate 132,932,497, forward strand.
CTGGTGTTCAGTTGTAGGTGGTTTGAGTCGCACCATTTAACAAAGTCTTTGATTAACTTTCTGTACTCCTCCTCCTGCCCACTCCTGATGCAGCCCACAATAGCAGTGTCATCAGCAAACTTTTTCACGTGGCAGGACTCCGAGTCATATTGGAAGTCTGATGTATATAGATTGAACAGGACCGGAGAAAGTACAGTCCCCTGCGGCGCCCCGTATTGCTGAACACAATGTCAGACCTGCAGTTCCCAAGATGCACATATTGAGGTCTGTCTATAAGATAGTCCACAATCCATGCCACTAGGTGTGAGTCTACTCCCATCTCAGTCTGCTTGTCTCTAAGGAGCAGAGGTTGGATGGTGTTGAAGGCGCTAGAGAAGTCCAAAAACATAATCCTTACAGCACCACTGCCTCTGTCCAGGTGGGAGAGGGATCGGTGAAGCATATAGATGATGGCATCCTCCGCTCCCACCTTCTCCTGCTATGCGAACTGCAGAGGGTCGAGGGCGTGGCCGACCTGTGGCCTCAGGTGGTGAAGCAGCAGCCGCTCCAGGGTCTTCATCAGATGTGATGTCAGAGCAACAGGCCGGAAGTCATTCATCTCACTAGGACGTGATACCTTTGGGACAGGAGTGATACAAGATGTTTTCCAAAGCCTTGGGACTCTCCCCTGTTCCAGGCTCAGGTTGAAGATGCGCTGTAGAGGACTACATATTATTTATTTATTTAATTTTGTCCGTAACATTCCTCCAAACCATCATGAAATACGACTTGAAATAAAACTGTCACTTTCACTCGTCAAAGTTGAGAGGGTGGGCTCTAACACGCCCTCTAGTTACTGATTGGTGAATCGATAGCACAAGAATCAATTAGAAAAATGCTTACTACTGCCGATGAAATGGATTCTGCCGAAGATATTATGTATATCACAGAGAGAATTGAAGATGTATCGGAAGAAATTGCAATGTTGGCGGCCCTTTTAGACTCCGATATAGATGAAACTATTTTTGAAAATATCGAACAACACTCCAGTTCAGGTGACGCAGTCCCCTGCTCTGGACGTTCATCTTTTGACATTTAAGCTGAGTCAATAGAACACCTTCTGTTATGCGGTTTAAAAGTACGACCGATTACAGATCTATATGGTGTAACGGAGAAGACGATCACAAGGCGATTGAGCCAGTTTGATATACGGCTGCATTAGTTTAGGTACTTTGACATGGAATGCCCAAAGCAGCGCCAACTAATATTTTGAACTGAGTATTTGACCCTTGTTTTACGAGTATAAAGTCAGGTGCATATTCGCAGCTACTTTTTCAAACGACTTTACAACTCAGATCAGTGTCAAACATTGTAACAACATTGTAATTTCTTCCGATAAATCTTCAATTATCTCTCTGAAGTACATAATATCTTCGGCAGAATCAATTTCATCGGCAGTAGTAAGCATTTTTCTAATTAATTCTTGTGCTATCGATTCACCAATCAATAACTAGAGGTTGTGTTAGAGCCCACACTCTTAACTTAGACGAGTGAAAGTGACAATTTTATTTATAAGCCGTATTTCATGATGGTTTGGAGGAATGTTACGGACAAAATTAAATAAACAAGCAACAAAAACATATTTCGTGACACATTTAATTTATGCTCTCATTTCATGACATATTTATTTATTTAGGCACTCATTTTATGACACATTTATTTATTTATGCTCACATTTCACAGTACTTTTATTTATTTGCGCATTTATTTATTTAATTTTGTCCGAAATATTCCTCCATATGCGCCGGGTAGACACACGCTCAATGTCATGCAAAATAATTTATTGAATGCTAAACACTTCTGGAAAGACACGGTTGTCTAAAACAGGTTGGTGTGAGAATACAACAGTAAGTGAATGAAAAGATGGAACTCGAGAGAGAGCAAAATACAACACAATAGTGAAGCCGCGGCATAACAAACACCGTATAATTATTTATAGATGGTTGAACATTTCTGGAAAGACACAGTTGTCTAAAAAGGGAGGGTTTGAGGATACAACAGAAAGTGAATAAAAAGATGGAACTCTGGAGAGAGCAACATATAATTGTCCGAGAGTGAAGAAGACGCATGTTTGTTGCGGATGCGAATTGCTGTATGTAGCGTGTAAAACAGTTTGCCATGGTGCACGCGGTCGTGCGTTGTAACCGAAAACTCGGTTTTTAAAGACTGCTTACTTCATTGTGTTTTAACCTCAGTTGTAAAGGATTGTTTTAAGGATCCCATGGGATACCCCTCGCAAACCGTTTTACACGCTGCATATGGCGATTCACCTCCGCGAGAAACATGCCTCTATGAACAGTCAACGTGGCTCAGAGGTGCATGTGGCCTCTACGACAGATGAATATAAATGACGCAGTTTTTTCTGTGTCGTCGCGACCGAGTTGGTGGGCGTGGCTCTGTGAGTTGTCGCCGTATCCAATGGTCTTGGAGTTGGTGGGCGTGGCTCCTCCCTGCATGCGCCATAGGTGGCTTACTTGTCGGCGGCTTAGTGAATCCATGTCCCTTCCGGCGTGCTTTCCATGGGTGTCTTGCCTTAGTGAATTATATACTGTATATAGATCATTAGCCTCTATTATAACTATTTTATTCTTGTATGCATGTATGTCATTTTTTTATTTATTTAATGTGGGAGCCCCGTTATTTTGGAACTTGGCTCAGCTGTACCATTTGCAGTTTTGCACTGTGTGGTCCATGGTAAATCTGGCAATGGAAAAGTTCTGTGGTGCCCCCCTTCCCTTGATGCCCCTAAGCATGAGCTTATTTTACTTAATAGTTAATCCAGCTCTTTTCCAAATGTTTCTTTGGTTCTCAAATTTGGTCTTGTTTTTTCAACATGTTTTTGTCTCGTGTGTTAGCCTTGACACTCCTACTTCTGATCTCCTAGTTTTAACCCTTTTATTTTTGCTCGTGTCTTTCTCCGGTGACACTTTTTTAACTCTTACCTGCTCACATTCATAACATTGGGGCAGTGTTTGTACAGTACAGGCCAAAAGTTTGGACCCACCTCCTCATTCAATGTGTTTTCTTTATTTTCATGACCATTTACAGCACTCCATCACTCTCCTTCTTGGTCAAATAGCCCTTACACAGCCTGGAGGTGTGTTTGAGGTCATTGCCCTGTTGAAAAATAAATGATCGTCCAACTAACCTGACTTCTGCACAACACAACTGCTGGTCCCAACCCCATTGATAAAGCAAGAAATTCCACTAAATAACCCTGATAAGGCACACCTGTGAAGTGAAGACCATTTCAGGTGACTACCTGTTGAAGCTCATCGAGAGAATGCCAAGAGTGTGCAAAGGGTGGCTATTTTGAAGAAACTAGAATATAAAACATGTTTTCAGTTATTTCACCTTTTTTTGTTAAGTACATAACTCCACATGTGTTCATTCATAGTTTTGATGCCTTCAGTGAGAATCTACCAATGTAAATGGTCATGAAAATAAAGAAAACACATTCAATGAGGAGGTGTGTCCAAACTTTTGGCCTGTACTGTATATTTTTGGACATTTAAAGTGCTTGGAAATTATTATATCTGATCTTCATTTTTGAGCCTGTTTAGGCCAAAGCCTGCCTGTGGAGAAGTGGGAGATTCTGGCCTTGTTTGTGGGTCTTTCTAATTACCATTGCCCCTTTTTGTTATGTGTTGTGCGCGTAATCATAATGTCATGTCACAAACACCACTATTCTTAGAACTAAAGATCAGGCAGTCAAATGCCACCCTTATTAAAGCTCCCAGTGAGGATGAGATATGAAGCATCTTTAAGTAGAGCTTAGAGATCATCTATCGCATTGTTAGAATTTAAAAATGAGTGGCTTAAACCTGTACACTGAAACACTATGAGTTATGAGTTTGACTACTTACACTAAATCAGAGTTCAAGTGACTATTGTCTGTTGGCATATTTTTTAAGTCTTTTTATTATTAATGGTTACTTTCAATTCTTGTTTTTTGAGGTGCATCTAATTTTTTACATATTTACACATCATAGAAATTACAGCTATTGTCAATTGTTTTGAACAGTTTCATTTGCATCTTTTGTCGCCATAGTCCTGACACGATGACAGTTGCTACGGTTTGCTGTCCCAAGAGTCACATGGTTGACAACATTCACGTGCCGATATGAAATTTGATGCACCGCATGCATCACTCTCTGAGTTTACATATGTTAAAGAAAAATCTATCTTTGAGTGTGTGTGAGTTGTACCATTTGTCAAGGATCTGGTGGAAGTTATATGTATTTTATTTGTTTTTTTTTTTTTTTTGTTAATTTTGAATGATTATTTCTTATGTGTTTATGTTATTTTCATGTGTGATTTTGTAGTAGTGTGCTGTCTCTTTAAATGTAACTGCTTCCATGTTCTTTGTGGGTGGAGCCCTAAAAGGCGGGGCCACCATGACTTCACCGTTCCTGGGCCATCCCTCTGGCTATTTAAGAAAAGCAAGAAGGCCTAGCAGCTGGAATCATGTCCTGTCCACTCCACTCCACTATACTATACTATACTATACTATACTATACTATACTATACTATACTGTACTGTACTGTACTATACCATTCACTGTTGGATTTCCAGGGTTTCATTGGTTATCTTTTCCCTTTATTTCAAAGATTAGTCAGATTCCTGGACTGTATATTGGAACCTTGTTTGCTTTGGATTGACTTTTAGGCAACTCTTTTGTGCCTTTTAAGGTTTTCTTTGTATTTTGATATTTTTTATGAATAAATCCTTACTTGACAAAGACTCTTTGTTTGCCCTTTAAAAGCATCGCGATTTGAACGTGGAAACATTCTTACGCAATATTTCTGTGCGTACGCACTATTTATGCATGAGGCCCCTGAACTGCAGGGAACAACAAGTCAGCTTTCTAGTGGGCTGACAGGAAGGGATGTGTTTTGAGGACTGGAACCAGAAGTGGTGTCAGGGCTGGAACCAGAAGTGTAGATTTCTTTCTGAGGGTCTGCAGAGGAGGAAGGACAGACCGGCGTCAGTAGGCAGCGCCACCCCTGGTCCGGTGTACGATTACCCTGTAAGCCCATCGACTTCCTCCCATGCTTCCATTTGTGAAAATACACAAATAAAACATGTTCAGATTAACCGCAAATCACCACAAATAAGAACAAGTGCATTTAGGACAGAAACCAGGAAGGACTTCTTACGCAAAGAGTTGTGGGAATCTTCAACAAACCACCAAGATGTGGAGTTGAAGCAGAAACCTGACAACCTGCAAGAAGAATTTAGATGAGATATCGGAACATCTTAGCTATTAGCTACACCAGTGTGCTTCATGGACTGAATGGTCTCCTCTCATTTGTGAAATTTCTTCTGTTAATTGTTACAATCATACTGTCTATCAGAAAGGACAGCCTGCCAGAAGTCACAATATATTTTTGCTAGCTTTGCTGGCAGTAAGTGTGGGAAAAAAAAAAGAATTTGTTTGTCTTTGACTGAATATTCGCTCCGTACGCTCAGGGTGGACCCTCTCATCACTTCTACAGTAGTCTGTTTCCAGCACGTATATTTTCAACACCCATTTAACCATGAGAGATGTTGACAACCCTCAGAGCGCCGCACTGTTACTTCTGTGCCTTGTGCAATTGTAATTGAACAATAAGGGACTTCTGTTTTTTTATAGAAACGGTGAGTGTCAGTGACAGAGCAGCTCCAGCTGAGGCTTTGTTGATTCCCTTTTGGGCCCTTCATCAAGCGAAGGCAGCAGATTCACTGAAAAACACACCCTTTTGAGCGCAAAACTTTACCTTTGTTTACCGGGTCTGATAAATTAAGTCTTCTAAATAGGCCCTCTGGGCCCTCAAACCTCTCACATGTTTACAGCATACATCATTATTTATGTTTGGCTTTCTAATGAATGAAGGTCAATAAAATATGCCTTTTAGTCGACAGTATAAATGACAATATAAACTGCAAATTGCCATAATATAGGTTAAAAATTTAGACTCTCAGACAGAAAATTGTGTAAGATAAGTACTGATTAGAATATTAGAACAATCGAGATGAGAAAACAGGCCATTCAGCCCAACAAAGCTCACCAATCCTGTCCACTTAATTCTTCTAAAATAACATCAAGTTGAGTTTTGACAGTCCCTAAAGTCCTCCTGTCCACCACACTACTTGGTCACTTTTTCCAAGTGTCTGTGGTTCTCTGTGTAAAAAAAACTTCCTAATGTTTGTGTGAAATTTACTCAGTTTAATAAGTTTCCAACTGTGTCCCCCATGTTCTTGATGAACTCATTTTAAAGTCACCGTCTCGTTCCACTGGACTAATTCTCTTCATACTGTTAAACACTTCAATCAGGTCTCCTCTTAATCTTCTTTGGCTTAAACTGTAAAGGCTCAGCTCTTTTAATCTTTCCTCATAATTCATCCCCTGTAGTCCTGGAATTGGCCCAGTAGCCCTTCTCTGGACTCTTTCTAGTGCTGCTATGTCCAATGTTATTGAATTGTGAAGGTTGAAACTCAAAGGGTTGTTCCTTATCACAGACCAGATGCCTGTTCATCCATTATGGTGTCTACAACCTGCAAGCGTCTTTATCCAGTTCTAATAAAACCTTCCTTTCCTTATATCTCTTATATTTTTCATTTCTTTGGTATTTGTTCGATTTTGGGGACTACCACAGCTCCCCCGACAGGCCACAACAGACATGCGGAAGCTGCAATTCTGTGTCTGGATATTGTTTGGGGGAGTCCTTCCCCATGTATTTGTAAATTTTCCAGCATAAGCATGAAGAGTCTGGCTGCACACATCCACTATGAGACCTGAGGCTTGAAGTCCACTGTGGTGACGGAAGTGATCTTCTCTTTTGGTTGTTCCCGTTAGGATCATCTTCTTCCATATCGTCCTGTCTTCTTCTTCTTGCTCCGTTACACCCATCATCTGCATGTCCTCTCTCACCACATCCATAAACCTCCTCTTAAGCCTTCCTCTCTTCCTCTTACCTGGCAGCTCTGTGCTTAGAACTCTTCTCCAATATAACCAGCATCTCTCCTCTCCACATCTCCAAACCAACACAATCTCGCCTCTCTGGCTTTGTCTCCAAACAATCCAACCTGAGCTGATCCAGCTAATGTCCTCATTCCTAATCCTATCCACCCTCATCACGCTCAATTCAAATCTTAGCATCTTTAACTTTGCCAGCTCCAGCTCTATCTCCTGCTTTCTGGTCAGTGCCACCGTCTCCAACCCATATAACATAGCTAGTCTCACTACCTTCCCTTTCACTCTTGCTGATACCCGTCTGTCACAAATCACTCCTGACACTCTTCTCCACCCTGCCTGCACTCTCTTCTTCACCTCTCTTCCACACTCCCCGTTACTCTGTACTGTTGATCCCAGTTATTTAAATTCATCCACCTTTACCAACTCTACTCCTTGTATCCTCACCATTCCACTGACCTCCCTCTCATTCACACACATACACACATATTCTGTCTTGGTGGTCCTACTGACCTTTGTTCCTCTCCTCTCTAGAGCATATCTCTACCTTTCCAGGGTCTCCTCGATGTGCTCCCTACTCTCGCTACAGATCACAAACATCATAGTCTATGGGGGCTGCTTTCTAATCTCGTCTCTCGTCCTGTCAGCTTCTGGTGACAGAAGTGATGTTTATTGTAAATATGTCTGCTGGAATTCCATGTCTCTAAAAGAGAGTATGCAGCTCAGTGAACTGTGAACACTGCCTGGATAAGGACACTCTAATAAAACAAGTTAGTGTTTTAAAAATGGATGATTGGGTACTAATAATCTATTATATATTTTTAGTTTTTGCAACGGACTGATATTCCAATCTGTATTTGATCCTGCTTTTCACTACGCCATGTAAGACAAAAATCAGAAAACAAACATGATGGACTGGAGCACCAATGACGATCCCCATACAACTGAAGATCTTTGCAAAAGGTTTCAAAATGCAAAAAACGACAGCCGTCCTGAAAGAGCCATCTTCCAAGGCACAAGTCGAGAGTGGCCGCCATCTTGTTGGTGGCTTATTTAAGTCTGTTCGAAAGAGGGAGGCGGCTCCAAGTTGCCAGAACTGGAAGTGATGTCACAGATCTTCGAGTCTGGAGGCAACAGGAAGGAAGAGGAATTAGGCAACAGTGTCAACCCTCGACTCGGAGTGCAATTACAGCCAGACAAGCCCCGAAGTGTGTGACTGACAACTGCTATCCAAAGCTTTAGAACTGGATAAGCAAATAGGGAAAATGAATTTGCTGCTTATTCTTTCCTATTTTATTGTATTTTTTTATAGGTTTATATAATTTGAACAGTATTTGCAGAAATTGCTTTAATTTGTTAATCATGTCAGCTGCTTTTCTGGTATATCTGAATGTCGAGAGAACATGAAATTATTATGGATCATATATATAATATATTGTAAAAGACGGAGAAGGACACAACATAAAGGTTTGGGGTTTTCCGGCCCCGTATATTGTAGATGCTCCACAATAAAAAATGAAAATGCAGGTCAAAAATATAAACTAAACAGTTCGTATGCGCGACGCCGAAAGATGGCGTCGGCCATTTTATGAGGGAGGAGCCGAAGTGAAGGAATGCTGGGAAGGAACCGTGAGGGATGCTGGGATCGATGACGTCAGGACAAGATGGCGGAGGAAGGGTGGAAGTAACGTGCTGCGGGCAAAGCCGGCTTATGGCGGCGGAGCGTCTTTTTTCCTGAAAGAAAGCACAGGGAGAAAGTTAGTACCCGCCATTCCCTGCCGGCGAATGTCTTCCCAGGTGTGTTAAAATCCGTCCGCGGTCTCCTACTCGCGCGTGCGTGACAATATATATACATATATATTATCTATATATACAGGTATATATATATATATATATATATATATATATATGTGGTATCCGGCCGGGGCTGGAGCCCGGCGGGGCCAGGAGGACCGGAGGAGGGTTTGTGCCTCCTCCAGACCGCGGCGTCCGCCCTGGTTATGTCGGGGGACACGGGTAAAGGGCTTGGAAGCCCAGCCCTGTTGGGACCCGAAGCCACCGCCAGGCGGCGCCCGGTGCCTGAATATCCCTGGAGCCCAGCACTTCCGCACACCAGGAAGTGCTGGGGGGAAGACGACAGGGGACACCCGGACGGCTTCCGGGTGCACAGCCGGCACTTCCGCCACACTGGGGCGTGTCTGCGGAGGAGTGCCGGGAAGCAGCTGGAGCCCATCTGGGTTTTTATTTAAGGGGCAGCCTCCCTTCGGTCGATAGCGGAAGTCGGGTGGAGGAGAGACGGAGCTGGAGAGAGGACTGGAGGCGGCCAGGAGAAAGGCATTGTGACTGTGTGGCCTGGACTTTGGGGAAACGGTGCAAGAGGCACTGGGGAGTGCACTAAACTGTAAATATAATTGTAAATAAACAGTGTGTGGTGCATCCAACGATGTCCGTCTGTCTGTGTCCGGGTTCAAGTCCACAATATATATATACTACAAAGTATATATATATATATATATATATATATATATATATATATATATATATATACTATATATATATATATATATTTTTATATACTGCAGTGGGTTGGCACCCTGCCCTGGACTGGTTCCTGCCTTGTGCCCTGTGTTAGCTGGGATTGGCTCGCAGACCCCCATGACCCTGTATTCGGCTTCAGCGGGTTAGTAAGTGGATGGATATTTTTATATAGATAGATAGATAGATAGGTATATATACATATATATTATCTATATATACTATATATATATATGTAGATAGATAGATAGATAGATAGATAGATATACAGGTGTATGTATATAAATATATACTTTTTTTTTTAAAATAACCATTGAAATAAACATTAATGTTGAAAAGCCAGATACATGCATGTCTTGAAAATTCAGGCATCAAATAAAGATAAGAAAAAAAATGCCCTCGAGTCCCTGGGGGTGAGCATTAAGCTCTACTTACAGTATTCTTCAGTGTAATTTTGTTTATGGCTTCCTGGCACACAGAAGTCTGCGCGGTGCGCTGCGTTACCCAGGAGGACCCGAGCCAATCAAAGTCACACACTTCACTTATTGAAGCCAGGGGACATGCAGGACCACACTGAAGTGGCAGGGTCTCGGCTCCAGTGGTCTAAAGTTACATGATTATCTGCTAATTACAAAGAAACATCTCCAGCTCCCAATTACGCTCCTCAACAGCATCGTCTATATTTCTAGCAGTCATTAGTAGGAATAATTATTTGTCTTCTTTTATAATTGCAGTGTGAACAGGTATGCAGGTAATTGCTTTGTGGGCTGTGATCTAAAAAATGTCTTTCTCCTCCTGCAGTTATGATGAGAAGGAAAAAAAAAATAATAATGTGCTTTATTTTTTTTTTTTCTTCAAATCACATAAGCCAGTTTCTCTATTTAGGCCATAATGAAAGCAATTTAGTGGAGCTACAACTTAAAGGGAAATGTACACTTCTGTCTGAAAATCCCCAAAAAGTCAAAGCAGTGTGTCTACAAACATATTTGCCTTAAAAGACTTTTCATTTTCTCCATCCTTGGTTTAAATCCCCTTATTTTTATTATTTTTTGTTTTTGCTCTCCTGAGAAAATAAAGCTTGGCAGAAATCTGAATGTGATGCTGCAATGACTGATTAAACGATACAAAACCGTCGGGTGTCTTTTGGAGTGACTTTGTCACAGAGTCTACACTAAAGCGCACAGCACAGGACAGTTAACTGACTGAAAGGGCACATCGCCTCTAGGAGAGTGACCACCGGGGGGCCGGAGTGAGGTACACACGCGCCCGTCTGCAATGTCGATTTATGCAAACTGAGTCTCTGGGTCCTTCAGGGGACACGCTGCGTCTTACGAGAGCCATGACATTTCCTGACTCATCAACAGCACAAAGGCCCGAGGTGAAACATTTTCATTCAGGTCTTACTAAAAAAAGAAAATAAATAATAATAATGATAATAATCACAATAAAATGTCATTTTTATTTATGTGGACCACCCCCATTTTGTCACATGCTTAATTATATAATACCAATAGGCCTAGTATAAAATATTGAGGCCAGTCAACACTTAAAGGAGAGCTTATCCCTAATTATAGAGTGGCATAAAAATAAATGCATCTACTATTTCATAAAACACAATTTTTTACGCGTGTGTGTGTGTGTGTGTTCTGGTCCTCTCAAGCAATCTGATTGGTCACTTTGGTTTTGGTTGCTGTAATGGTGGGGATGATGACACAACACTTTAAAGGGTGTGGTGTGCAATTTAATTCCTGATTGTGACATTTTTTTATTATTATTCTTACAAAAAAAAGGAGTTAAAATGGAATATTTCAAAAACAACAAAGTGAATAACGTGCTAGCGAGGTGCAACCAGAATTGCCTTTAAAGTGTCCTGATCAGGGCTGAATTTTGGGGTCTTATTGCCTTTGCCTATAGTGGAAGCCATTTTGTTGTTAGGGTCGTGTACTGTGTTTCCAGGGGTGTGGTCTCTAGGGTCATGACCTCAAGACATGGATTAAAGGCCAGTGTTTGCACTGAGTTTTATCTGATTTGTGGATAAATCCTTCAAAATCTTTATTGTATTCTATCTTTGTGTTTCATTTTTCCACGTCTGGCCTGGTTTTTGACATCTTGCCAGCATTTTACTTATCAATAGCACCTGACCCGACTCTTTCGATACACTAACACAATGTCTTACTGGTATTTCTGAATGGATGAATAGTAATTTTCTCAAACTAAATAAAGAAAACTGAAACTTTAGTAATTGGCAATAATGGATTCAGCGAGGTTATCAGAAATAAACTTGATGCACTAGGATTAAAAGTTAAGACGAAGTAAAAATTTAGGGGTAACCGTTGACTGTAATCTGAATTTTAAATCGCATATTCATCAGACCACTAGGACAGCATTTTTTCACTTAAGAAACATAGCAAAAGTTAGACCTCTTATATCATTGAAAGATGCTGAGAAATTAGTTCACGCTTTGTTTTCAGTCGACTAGATTACTGTAACGCACTCCTCTCAGGACTACCCAAAAATATATAAATCATTTACAACGAGTGCAGAATGCAGCTGCTAGAATCCTAACTGGGAAAAGAAAATCCGAACACATTTCTCCAGTTTTAATGTCACTACACTGGTTACCTGTGTCATTCAGGATTGACTTTAAAATACTGCTTATGGTTTATAAAGCCTTAAATAATCTGCTCCATCTTATATATCAAAATGTCTGACACCTTATATTCCAAATCGTAACCTTAGATCTTCAAATGAGTGTCTCCTTAGAATTCCAAAAGCTAAACTTAAAAGTGGTGAGGCGGGTGGCCTTCTGCTGTTATGCACCTAAAATCTGGAATAGCCTGCCAATAGGAATTCGCCAGGCTGATACAGTAGAGCAGTTTAAAACACTGCTGAAAACACATTACTTTAACATGGCCTTTTTATAACTTCACTTTAACTTAATCCTGATACTCTGTATGTTCAATTCTTCATAATAACTATTCACAGTGGCTCCAAAATCCGTACTGACCCCAACTCTCTCTTCTGTTTCTTTTTCCGGTTTCTTTGTGGTTGCGGCCTGCGCCACCACCACCTACTCAAAGCATCATGATGCTCCAACATTGATGGACTGAAAGCCAGAAGTCTACGTGACCATCATCATCAGGTCCTTCCATGAAAACCCTAAATACAAAGAGGACTGTTTGACTGATGTTAGGTAGATTGCCCAGAGGGACTGGGTGGTCTCTTGGTCTGGAACCCCTACAGATTTTATTTTTTCTCCAGCCTTTGGAGTTTTTTGTTTTTCTGCCCACCCTGGCCATCGGACCTTACTCTTATTCTATGTTAATTAATGTTGACTTATGTTTATTTTTTATTGTGTCTTCTATTTCTCTATTCATTTTGTAAAGCACTTTGAGCTACATTTCTTTGTATGAATATGTGCTATATAAATAAATGTTGATTTTGATTGCGATTTGTGTCTCTCGTCTGGGTTTTGGTCGCTTCACTTCTTTATTGAGCCACGTCCATACCAGGTAGTGGGTGCATCCTGCCAGTATGCTTTCAACAGCCGCATGGTAGAAAGACTTCAGGACTCTCTTTGACACTTTGAATTTCATCAGTTGTCTGAGATGATAAAGGCGTTGCCTTGTCTCTCTCACCAGAAGGTCTGTGTGTGTGTGGACCACGTTAGGTCCCTCCTGATGCTGAAACACTCAGCCCTCTCCAGAACAGGAGTCTGCACACACAGGTCTCTGCTTCTTCTTCTTTCTACTGAAATCCACTAAGAGGTCTTTTGTTTTGCTGGCGTTGATGGACAGGCTGTTTTCCAGACACCTTCTAGGTCGGACTTGTCGTTGCTGTTTCTGATGAGGTCTACCTGCAAGTCGAAATCTGGTACTGAGTCGAGTTATTTTACCGTAGTGTAGAATATTCCATAAACAGAAATAAAATAATAAGCAAAAAGGATCAAAATAAGCAAATTAATAAATACAGATATTGAACAAAGTATCAGACAACTATGAAGCTTCGAGTGTAGTCTGCTTTCCAGCACACAGGCCAGTTCTTCATAAGACAAAAATAAAAAAAATGATGGCAATTTTGGTTCTCAATCCACTCTCTCTTTTCTCAAAAATTGATGCAGTAAAACGTTTACTACTGTAATATAAGCCAATAACATTATTTATCTATCTATCTAGCTATCTATCTATCCTGCCGACTATACTAAAATTATCTATCTATCTATCTATTGTGGAGATTGGCCCAGACACAGACAGGCAGACACGTTCATGTCACCCACAACACGTTTATTTACAATAATAAAGTCAACACAGTGCACCACAATACCCCCAAAAGTCCACAAAGTCCTGGCCACAACAATGCCTTACTTCTTCAGGCCGCCTCCTTGCCTCCTTTATTCCAGCTCAGTCCACTCCGCTCCCGACTCTCGCACTCAATGAAGGGAGGCGGCCCCTTTTATCATCACCCGGATGAGCTCCAGGTGTTTCCCGGCATTCCTCCCTGGACACGCCCCAGTGTGGCGGAAATGCCGTCTGTTCTCCCGGAAGCTCTCCGGGTGTCCCTGCTCTTCTTTCCCCCAGCACTTCCTGGTGTGGCGGAAGTGCTGAGGCAACAGGCCCCAAGACATTGGGGCGCCTCCTGGCGGTGACCACGGGCCCCTGCAGGTGGGGCTTCCATGCCTCAACCCGTGGCCCCAAAGCAACCAGGAAGGCAGCCCCACGTGATCCAGGGTGGCGCGAGACCCACATCCGGTCCCTCACGGCGTCCCGGCCGGGTCGTTGCCCCTGGCATCCCTGACACTATCTATCTATTTATCTATCTTGCCAACTATACTAAAATTATCTATCTATTTATCTGCCAATTACCTATTATCCTTTATGGCAAAAGACTTCATTAGGCTAAGAGAAAATCAGAGGAACTCGACTTCAGTACATCCAAAGACAGAGGAGGAGGTGGGCTGCTTTTCTGATCTGAAAGTGGAACCAAATTGGACATGAATGGTGTGAGGGAGGACTCGATTTTAAGGCTTGATAGACAGGAACTTTTTTTCGATCTTTAAATAAGAAAAAAAATGCCCTCGAGTCCCTGGGGGTGAGCATTAAGCTCTACTTACAGTATTCTTCAGTGTAATTTTGTTTATGGCTTCCTGGCACACAGAAGTCTGCGCGGTGCGCTGCGTTACCCAGGAGGACCCGAGCCAATCAAAGTCACACACTTCACTTATTGAAGCCAGGGGACATGCAGGACCACACTGAAGTGGCAGGTTCTCGGCTCCAGTGGTCTAAAGTTACATGATTATCTGCTAATTACAAAGAAACATCTCCAGCTCCCAATTCGCTCCTCAACAGCATCGATCTATATTTCTAGCTAGTCATTAGTAGGAATAATTATTTGTCTTCTTTTATAATTGCAGTGTGAACAGGTATGCAGGTAATTGCTTTGTGGGCTGTGATCTAAAAAATGTCTTTCTCCTCCTGCAGTTATGATGAGAAGGAAAAAAAAAATAATAATGTGCTTTATTTTTTTTTTTTCTTCAAATCACATAAGCCAGTTTCTCTATTTAGGCCATAATGAAAGCAATTTAGTGGAGCTACAACTTAAAGGGAAATGTACACTTCTGTCTGAAAATCCCCAAAAAGTCAAAGCAGTGTGTCTACAAACATATTTGCCTTAAAAGACTTTTCATTTTCTCCATCCTTGGTTTAAATCCCCTTATTTTTATTATTTTTTGTTTTTGCTCTCCTGAGAAAATAAAGCTTGGCAGAAATCTGAATGTGATGCTGCAATGACTGATTAAACGATACAAAACCGTCGGGTGTCTTTTGGAGTGACTTTGTCACAGAGTCTACACTAAAGCGCACAGCACAGGACAGTTAACTGACTGAAAGGGCACATCGCCTCTAGGAGAGTGACCACCGGGGGGCCGGAGTGAGGTACACACGCGCCCGTCTGCAATGTCGATTTATGCAAACTGAGTCTCTGGGTCCTTCAGGGGACACGCTGCGTCTTACGAGAGCCATGACATTTCCTGACTCATCAACAGCACAAAGGCCCGAGGTGAAACATTTTCATTCAGGTCTTACTAAAAAAAGAAAATAAATAATAATAATGATAATAATCACAATAAAATGTCATTTTTATTTATGTGGACCACCCCCATTTTGTCACATGCTTAATTATATAATACCAATAGGCCTAGTATAAAATATTGAGGCCAGTCAACACTTAAAGGAGAGCTTATCCCTAATTATAGAGTGGCATAAAAATAAATGCATCTACTATTTCATAAAACACAATTTTTTACGCGTGTGTGTGTGTGTGTTCTGGTCCTCTCAAGCAATCTGATTGGTCACTTTGGTTTTGGTTGCTGTAATGGTGGGGATGATGACACAACACTTTAAAGGTGTGGTGTGCAATTTAATTCCTGATTGTGACATTTTTTTATTATTATTCTTACAAAAAAAAGGAGTTAAAATGGAATATTTCAAAAACAACAAAGTGAATAACGTGCTAGCGAGGTGCAACCAGAATTGCCTTTAAAGTGTCCTGATCAGGGCTGAATTTTGGGGT
Source organism: Polypterus senegalus (assembly GCF_016835505.1). Lineage (NCBI taxonomy): Eukaryota > Metazoa > Chordata > Cladistia > Polypteriformes > Polypteridae > Polypterus > Polypterus senegalus. The sequence goes on from NC_053168.1 coordinate 132,948,594, forward strand.
CTTATTGCCTTTGCCTATAGTGGAAGCCAATTTTGATTGCGATTTGTGTCTCTCGTCTGGGTTTTGGTCGCTTCACTTCTTTATTGAGCCACGTCCATACCAGGTAGTGGGTGCATCCTGCCAGTATGCTTTCAACAGCCGCATGGTAGAAAGACTTCAGGACTCTCTTTGACACTTTGAATTTCATCAGTTGTCTGAGATGATAAAGGCGTTGCCTTGTCTCTCTCACCAGAAGGTCTGTGTGTGTGTGGACCACGTTAGGTCCCTCCTGATGCTGAAACACTCAGCCCTCTCCAGAACAGGAGTCTGCACACACAGGTCTCTGCTTCTTCTTCTTTCTACTGAAATCCACTAAGAGGTCTTTTGTTTTGCTGACGTTGATGGACAGGCTGTTTTCCAGACACCTTCTAGGTCGGACTTGTCATTGCTGTTTCTGATGAGGTCTACCTGCAAGTGCGAAATCTGGTACTGAGTCGAGTTATTTTACCGTAGTGTAGAATATTCCATAAACAGAAATAAAATAATAAGCAAAAAGGATCAAAATAAGCAAATTAATAAATACAGATATTGAACAAAGTATCAGACAACTATGAAGCTTCGAGTGTAGTCTGCTTTCCAGCACACAGGCCAGTTCTTCATAAGACAAAAATAAAAAAAATGATGGCAATTTTGGTTCTCAATCCACTCTCTTTTTCTCAAAAATTGATGCAGTAAAACGTTTACTACTGTAATATAAGCCAATAACATTATTTATCTATCTATCTAGCTATCTATCTATCCTGCCGACTATACTAAAATTATCTATCTATCTATCTATTGTGGAGACTGGCTATCCAGACACAGACAGGCAGACACGTTCATGTCACCCACAACACATTTATTTACAACAATAAAGTCAACACAGTGCACCACAATACCCCAAAAGTCCCCAAAGTCTTGGCCACAACAATGCCTTACTTCTTCAGGCCGCCTCCTTGCCTACTTTCTTCCAGCTCAGTCCACTCCACTCCCGACTCTTGCACTTAATGAAGGAGGTGGCCCTTTATCATCACCCGGATGAGCTCCAGGTGTTTCCCGGCATTCCTCCCTGGACACGCCCCAGTGTGGCGGAAATGCCGTCTGTTCTCCCGGAAGCTCTCCGGGTGTCCCTGCTCTTCTTCCCCCAGCACTTCCTGGTGTGGCGGAAGTGCTGAGGCAACAGGTCCCCAAGACATTGGGGCGCCTCCTGGCGGTGACCACGGGCCCCTGCAGGTGGGGCTTCCATGCCCTCAACCCGTGGCCCCAAAGCAACCAGGAAGGCAGCCCCCACGTGATCCAGGGTGGGCGTAGACCCACATCCGGTCCCTCACGGCGTCCCGGCCGGGTCGTTGCCCCTGGCATCCCTGACACTATCTATCTATTTATCTATCTTGCCAACTATACTAAAATTATCTATCTATTTATCTGCCAATTACCTATTATCCTTTATGGCAAAAGACTTCATTAGGCTAAGAGAAAATCAGGGAACTCGACTTCAGTACATCCAAAGACGGAGGAGGAGGGCTGCTTTTCTGATCTGGAGGTGGAACCCAAATTGGACATGAATGGTGTGAGGGAGGACTCGATTTTAAGGCTTGATAGACAGGAAAAATTTTTTTTCGATCTTTAAATAAGAAAGACGTGTATGTGTACTGCCTCAAAGTTTTCCATTTTTAAATCTAAAAACACCATCATGACGCCCTGGACTGAAAAATTAAATGAGGTCAGGCCAGAATGGAAAGAATTTTATAAACACCCTAATAATAAGAGAGCAGGCGACTTACAATGGAGGATCGTACACGGGGTCATCGCAACTAATGTATTTTTAAGTAAAATTCAGAGTGGTGTGAGCGATAAATGTGCCTTCTGTGGGAGAGAGAGACTGTTTATCATTTATTCTTGTATTGTATGAGACTGAAAAACTCTGTTTGTGTACTTTCAGAAAATATGTGAAAAATTTACTGTTTCTTTTAATGATCAGAGATTTATTTGGGGCATAAAATATAACAAAACATCAAAATTAAAATTTCAACTTTTAAATTATTTACTTGGGCAAGCGAAGTGAACTGTTTTAAAAGCTGTAGTAATAAACAGAGTGGTACGTTACTAGATGATGTACTGTTTATTTTCAAATATTATGTAAATTCAAGAATTAAGCTGGAATTTATGTATTATTAAACAATGTGCAATACTGAAGAATTTGAAAAAGTGTGGGAGTGAAGGGAGTGTTGTGCTCTATTGAGGAGGGCGACTAAAAATTAATTTGGAATAACAGAGAAGAGCTGGAGTACTGAATACTAAATACAGACTTGTGTACTTGACTTTAATGTGTGGGCTTGAGGCGTGGAGGAGTAATGTATTTGTTATATTTGTTGAGAAATTGTTATTTGTATTGATGTGTTCGTGTCTTCTATTATTGTGCAAAATAATGTTTATATTAAAAATAAAAATCTATCTATCTATCTATCTATCTATCTATCTATCTATCTATCTATCTATCTATCTATCTAATATAGTGCCCTTCATATCTATCTATCTATCTATCTATCTATCTATCTATCTATCTATCTATCTATCTATCTATCTATCTATCTATCTATCTAATATAGTGCCCTTCATATCTATCTATCTATCTATCTATCTATCTATCTATCTATCTATCTATCTATCTATCTATCTTTTCATTTAGTGTGTCATGCATGCATATCTGAGGATCACCTTGCCTGCACTGATCAAGTATGTAAAACTACCCTTGAGCCAGAAAGGGTGTTGCTGCTAACTGTCTTGTATTTTACCCTCACAGCTCAGAGAAGACAGTGCAGGACACAGACTGACCACACCCACATCACTCTCACAAGCCACACCCCTTTCCAGTCTGAATATACAGGGTGAGTCAAAATTATGTTAACACTAATGGTACTGCTAAGTATATACTTATATACAATTTTTGTAGACAATTTATGTTCCACATATGGAACATGGGTTGAACATGATGGCAAACAGGTTGAGACTATCTATCTGTTATCCTGCTAATTATACTAATTCTATCTATCTATCTATCTATCTATCTATCTATCTATCTATCTATCTATCTATCTATCTATCTGTTATCCTGCTAATTATACTAATTCTATCTATCTATCTATCTATCTATCGAATAGTATCTATCTATCTATCTATCTATCTATCTATCTATCTATCTATCTATCTATCTATCTATCTATCTATCATATAGTGCATTTCATATCTATCTATCTATCTATCTATCTATCTATCTATCTATCTATCTATCTATCTATCTGTTTAACAATTAATACTAATTTAATGACAAGTGTGCACTTCATGATGCTGAAACACCAAATGAGTGAACTTCAGCTGAAATTCAAACATGAAGGAAGTATAAAGATTACATTTTCTTTTTGTTCTGTTTTCTTGAATCGACATCACTGCCTGTAATATTTTTTTTTTACAACAGGAACAATTATCTTTAAGTAGACATGCAAATCGTGATGAACCCTCATGGGAAGATTAGCAGTGTGGCTCTTCATATATGCTTTTTTTCTCCTAATGACTTTGTCCTAAAAACACACATTCACCTTCATTCATCGACCACATGCATATTCAATTTATTCTTTGCAAAAAAAAAAAAAAATTGCTCTATTCAGCATGTTTTTTACTCCTCACACATTTTTGTTGTTTTTTTAATATAGCTGGAATTTGCACCCCGCCATCTGTGCTCGCACGTTTCCCTTTTTTTTTCTTTTCTTCTTTCTGTGTGTCCATCTCTTGAAAAACAGTCTCCACAATGTATACCTGTTTAATAGGAACAATGAAAGTAGGAGCAATCAAATCATGGAGAGACCTGCTATTATAACTGAGCGTCATGTACAATGTAAGCAAGCAGTCACCCAATTCTGGATTTTAAATGCAAACTGCAGTAGTAAAAATGCATTTATGCCATCTTTATCAAATTTCTACAATTTCCTGATGCTTAGTTTCTGAATTAATTTACTTTCAGTTGAGAAAGTGAGATGGCCCTAGTGTTGGTGAGGCCAGCAGGGGGCGCTTGATTCTGTGGTCTGCGTGTGGACCCCAGTGCACTATAACAATTGGTGCCATCTTTCAGATGAGACATAAAACCAAGGTCCTGACTCTCTGGTCATAAAAGAACCCTGGGCATCTTTTAAAAAGTGTAGGGTGTACCCTAATGTCCTGGCTAAACTGCCCACCATGGCCTGGTTATTCGGGGCCCCTAGTCATCTCCTGTCTCTAATTTGCTAATTATCTCTCTTACCACCTAATAGCTATGTGTAGTTAATGTACTGGTGTAAGAATGGCTGCTGTCGCATCATCCAGGCGGGTGCTACAAATTGGCGATGGTCGAAGTGGCCCCCCAATGTCTATGTAAAGTGCTTTAAAAAGTGAGAAAAGCAAGTCAGACAATCACCACCAACGTGTAGCATCCTTCTTATTGATGTGACGGCAGCCACCTTAGCTATTAGTTGGTGAAGGGGTGAGAGATAGTTAGCCAGTTAGAGACGGGGCATGAGTAGGAGGCCAGAATGACTAGACTGTGGTGGACAATTTGAAGCTGGGAATGTCCAGCACTGGCTGCTACAGCTCTGTGATGTCACACTGGCATCAGAAAGCAACAAGCACTGGACAAAAAAAAAGTTTGCCTAAGCTGGCAGCACGGCCAATGTTTAGGGAAAAATTCAGTAAAAATTCAGCAAACCCAGCAATTTCATTGCACAATAAACTTTGGCAAATTTCACCAATCAACACACTGATGAACTAAGAAGAAGATAAAGGATCTGTCTTTATAGTGTTAGAAATGTGCCCCCATGTGGTCCCTAGAAAGGATGGAGGGAACACCATTGCACAGTTGATAAATATCTTACTATTTTATTAATTATACTGAGAGCTTACAAATTAACATTATATTTTTGGAAGAAATCAATTAAGCCTGACAAAATGGATGAGCTTGTATTTGATTTAAAATAATGGAATGGAAATGAAATGTAGGTGTGGTAGAAGATTATTTGAATAAATTAGAATATTATTATTTTACTGGCTGTGATGCCAATCTAAATGAGTTGAAATCTAAGTAATAAAATGTAGACCTTCACAATAATTTTGTCAGAGCACCATCATTCAGAATGTAATTTGTAATGCATGTAGCAAAACAATGCATTGCATTTGTCATTCCAACAGGTGGTGCATCACAAACATTTGTAATAATAAAATGCATTGCTACAAATATTTGTGATACACCATCTGTTGGAATGAAATGCAATGCATTTTATTACTACGAATATCTGTGATCTGCCAACTGCTGGAATGGCGAATGCAATTCAAATGTTTCTGTTATATGCCATTTGGTGTGGGATTCATAAAAGCAGTGTTAATGTTTCTGATGCACCTTCTGCTGAAATGACAAACGCAATGCATTTTATTACTGCAAAACCTTGTGATGTACCATCTGTTGGAATGATAAATTCAATGCATATGTCTCTGTAAATATGCCATTTGGTATGGGGTTAATTAAAGCAGTGTTAACGACAGTGATGCAGCATCTGTTGGAATTGAAAATGTAATTAATTTTATTACTACAAATGTTTGTAATGCGCCATTTGTTGGAATGAAAAATTCAATATATATGTCTCTGTCACATGCCATTTTTTATGGGATTAATAAAAGTGATGTTAATGTTAGTAATGCACCTTCTGTTGGAATGGCAAATGCAGTTCATTTTATTACTACAAATGTCTGTGATATGCCATTTGTTGGAATGAAAAATTCAGTATAGATGTTTCTGTCACATATAATTTTGTGTGGGATTAACAAAAGCAGTGTTAATGTTAGTGATGAGCCATCTGATGGAATGCCAAATGCAACACATTTAATTATTATAAATGTTTGTGATGTGTCATCTGTTGGAAAGGCAAATTCAATGCATACGTCACTGTAAATATGCCATTTGGAATGGGGTTAATTAAAGCAGTGTTAATGATAGTGATGCAGCATCTGTTGGAATGGCAAATGTAATTCATTTTATTACTACAAATGTTTGTAATGCGCCATTTGTTGGAATGAAAAATTCAATATATACAGTGCATCTGGAAAGTATTCACAGCGCATCACTTTCTCCACATTTTGTTATGTTACAGCCTTATTCCAAAATGGATTAAATTCATTTTTTCCTCAGAATTCTACACACAACACCCCATAATGACAACGTGAAAAAAGTTTACTTAAGGTTTTTTGCAAATTTATTAAAAATAAAAAAATTGAGAAATCACATGTACATAAGTATTCACAGCCTTTGTCATGAAGCTCCAAATTGAGCTCAGGTGCATCCTGTTTTCCTGATCATCCTTGAGATGTTTAATTGGAGTCCACCTGTGGTCAATTCAGTTGATGTGACATGATTTGGAAAGGCACACACCTGTCTATAGAAGGTCCCACAGTTGACAGTTCATGTCAGAGCACAAACCAAGCATGAAGTCAAAGGAATTGTCTGTAGACCTCCGAGACAGGATTGTCTCGAGGCACAAATCTGGGGAAGGTTACAGAAAAATTTCTGCTGCTTTGAAGGTCCCAATGAGCACAGTGGCCTCCATCATCCGTAAGTGGAAGAAGATCAGAACCACCAGGACTCTTCCTAGAGCTGGCTGGCCATCTAACCTGAGCGATTGGGGGAGAAGGACCTTAGTCAGGGAGGTGACCAAGAACCCGATGGTCACTCTGTCAGAGCTCCAGAGGTACTCTGTGGAGAGAGGAGAACCTTCCAGAAGGACAACCATCTCTGCAGCAATCCACCAATCAGGCCTGTATGGTAGAGTGGCCAGACGGAAGCCACTCCTTAGTATAAAAGGCACAAGGCAGCCCGCCTGGAGTTTGACAAAAGGCACCTGAAGGACTCTCAGACCATGAGAAACAAAATTCTCTGGTCTGAGGAGACAAAGATTGAACTCTTTGGTGTGAATGCCAGGCGCCACGTTTGAGGAAACCAGGCACCGCTTATCACCAGGCCAATACCATCCCTACAGTGAAGCATGGTGGTGGCAGCATCAGGAACTGGGAGACTAGTCAGGATAAAGGGAAAGATGAGTGCAGCAACATAAAGAGACATCCTGGATGAAAACCTGCTCCAGAGCGCTCTTGACCTCAGACTGGGGCGACGGTTTATCTTTCAGCAGGACAACGACCCTAAGCACACAGCCAAGATATCAAAGGAGTGGTTTGAGGACAACTCTGTGAATGTCCTTGAGTGGCCCAGACTTGAATCCGATTGAACATCTCTGGAGAGATCTTAAAATGGCTGTGCACCGACGCTTCACATCCAACCTGATGGAGCTTGAGAGGTGCTGCAAAGAGGAATGGGCGAAACTGGCCAAGGATAGGGGTGCCAAGCTTGTGGCATCATATTCAAAACGACTTGAGGCTGTAATTGCTGCCAAAGGTGCTTCGACAAAGTATTGAGCAAAGGCTATGAATACTTATGTACAGGTGATTTCTCAGTTTTTTTTATTTTTAATAAATTTGCAAAAAACCTTAAGTAAACTTTTTTCACGTTGTCATTATGGGGTGTTGTGTGTAGAATTCTGAGGAAAAAAATGAATTTAATCCATTTTGGAATAAGGCTGTAACATAACAAAATGTGGAAAAAGTGATGTGCTGTGAATACTTTCTGGATGCACTGTATGTCTCTGTCACATGCCATTTTGTATGGGATTAATAAAAGTGATGTTAATGTTAGTGATGTGTCATCTGTTGGAATGACAGAAACCCAGCAAACGGACAGTCACTTTTCCTTTTATTAATGTGGACTATAATTGAGTACAATTGAATGTTATTTCTTGAAACAAGTCATTCACAGAAGGAATGCATATTAATAAAGCTGCATTTATTATGCAGAGGAATAGCGTTTCATGAGAATGATATGAAGACTTTGCTTCCTTCACTTCTAATGATAATTAAAGCATGCCATACCGTTTGCAGTGAAAGTATTTGTTTAGAAACAATTGGGCACCAATTTCCTCTGCAATTCAGAATAATTATTAAATCTTTATTACTGACTAATGTGGTGAATAATGCATTAGGACAACAAATTCAACAGCTCAGGTGCACTACTCCGAAACTCCCTTTCAGATCTTTGCAAATGCAGCAGTCGGGATAAACCTACTCCGGATATTTTTTTTTTTTTTTACATACAAGTCTAGAAGGAAAAGTAAAGAGCAAAAATGATACTGCTGATTTGTGAAACAGGAGACAGGCAAGAAATCGTGCTGCCATGATTGAGTGCCAAAACCCCCTTTGCATTTGCTTTCATGTGTGCGAATGTTCTAAAGCTAACAGTACCTGATGGCACTTGCAGATTAACACATAATAATCTCACGCAGACACATCGGGAGTCAGTCATCTGATTACCAGGTGAGGCCCGGAGTCGCGTGTTTAAAAACGAGTCGAGTTGTTGACACGTGCGAGCAGGCAAGGCGTGCTGATTGTGAGGAGAAGAGGGGTCACAGAGGCAGGTGTACTTTGTCTGGGGGACTGCCGAAAGAAAACATCTTGAGACAAGCCAGCGATGCTCCATTGTTCCTTCTCCTCACACCCTAACACTTCAGAAGGTCACACTTGAACAAGAAATGTTGATTAAGGGTTTACTATGACTATGTGTGAAATGTGTCAGAAAGCAATGTTTATTTCAAATGACTTCCATATGAGCTCAATATGGAATTGTGTTAGACAATACATCTTTACATCAGTATAACCGAACACCTATCTAGGAGTGTTACCATACAGAATTTTCGTAAAACTAATTAAGTGGCATTTAGATTCCAAAAAAAAATAGAATTTATTTATTACTTTCTTGTTTGCATATGTGTGTTATTAATTTAATTTATATTTATTGATGATTTTATTCATCCATTCCAGGACCTACCCATTTTTCTTAATGCTCCGATTCCAATTCACATTTGCAGGGAGCCGAAGCGTATGTGGGCAGCATCAGGCCCAAGGCAAAGACTGGCAGCTGAGCTTGATGGTAGTCCATTGTAGACCATTCATTTTTATTACGAGCCAACTGACTCACTCAGTTAATCTTCTCTACAGCTCCTTCCATCACTCAGGTCAGGTCGGGATGGGGAGCATCTACTGGTCCGGCGTGTTGCCGCGCCCACCACAAGACCAAAAAGCTTGGGATCCTGTTTGGCAACCCTCTACGGTGATGAGGCTGACTTCTGTAGTTGGGGAGATCCTTCAGGTCATCAATCAAAATCTCCCAATTTTGCAGGCCGATTCGTTTTTCCTTAACCATCTCTTGATCTCCTTCCTTTGACGACCTAATCTACGAACTGAAAAACTAGAGGGCGATTTCTTCCAAGAAGGAAAGTCAGAGAACCACAGATAGGAAAAGAGGGGACACATTAGGGATTAGAGAGTTGCTTGTCCTAGCCTTCTTGGAACTCGTGCTTTTCATATTCCTCATGGTATCCTTCAAAAAGGGTGCGTAAATAAAGGAGAGCTTCAAAAGAGCGACCTCAATTGGGTGCAACGAATAAAGTTAAAATTTTTACAGAAAATTTATTAGATAAAGGCAATGATTGAACGTATAAAAAGGTGAAAGCAAGAATATTAAAACATCCAATTAATTAATGCATTACTTCTAACAGACTATTTCTGACAGCGAGACGAACATTTTCCAATCCTATATTCAGTGCATTTCCAGATGTGTTTCCCGTTGATAATTTTCTCCTTTCTGAATGTGTAGCCTTCGACTACGAGTAGATCTGCACCTTTGTTGCTCTTCACATATTCAAGAGCCATTTGAACTAAATTATCTACGAACGTCTTTATTCGCCGCGCCAAATTAAGGTCGCCCATTTGAAGCTCGCCTTTTTGTGCGCGCCCTTATTGAGAAGATCCATTCTTCATGACTATCAGCTCTGGGAATTTTCAAATCAAGCAGCTTGTCAAAGAAACGTAAACCCGCAGGCCAACAGCCTGAGAAGCAGAGGTCTGAGCGACTCTTACCACATTATCAGAACATTAGAACAATCTGCATGAGAACAGGCCATTCAGCTCAACAAAGCACTCCAGTCCTATCCACTTAATTCTTCTAACATAACATCAAGTCGAGTTCAGCCAGTCCATAAAGTCCAACTGTCTACTTGGTCACTTATTCCAAGTGTCCGTGGATCTGCGTGTAAAGAACGCGGGGATCTTCCCAGACTGTCTTGGGGGTCTTCCCAGACTGTCTTAAGACTGCTGTAGTTAAACCCCTACTCAAGAAAAATAATCTTGACCCCTCTGCTTTTGAAAAGCTTAGACCCATTTTTAACCTGCCTTTCTTAATTAAAATTCTAGAGAAGGCAGTCATTATGCAGTTAAATAACCACCTCAATAAGCATTCTATTCTTGATAAATTTCAGTCAGGTTTTAGAACAAATAACAGTACAGAAACTGCACTCGTTAAAGTAGTAAATGACTTGTGGGTAAATGCAGATGGAGGCCATTTATCTATTCTCATCCTCTTAGATCTGAGTGCCGCATTTGACACCATTGATCACAACATTCTTAGAAATCGCCTTAGTCAATGGGTGGGCCTCTCTGGCAGGCTCTTAAATTGGTTTGAATCCTACCTGGCAGGTAGAAAAATCTTTGTTAGTTGTGGTAATCACAACTCAAAGACACAGGATATCCGATATGGTGTTCCACAAGGCTCTATCCTGGGTCCGCTGCTCTTTTCGATTTACGTGCTTCCGTTAGGTCAGATTATCTCGGGGCACAACGTGAGTCACCACAGCTATGCCGAAGACACGCAGCTGTATTTATCAATAGCACCTGATGACCCCGACTACACTAACACAATGTCTTACTTGTGTTTCTAAATGGCTGAATAGTAATTTTCTCAAGCAAAATAAAGACAAAACAGAGATTCTAGTGATTGGCAATAATGGTTATAATGAGGTTATTAGAAATAAACTTGATGCATTAGGACTAAAAGTCAAGACGGAAGTAAAGAACTTAGGGGTAACTGTTGACTGTAATCTGAATTTTAAATCGCATATTCATCAGACCACTAGGACAGCATTTTTTCACTTAAGAAACATAGCAAAAGTTAGACCTCTTGTATCATTGAAAGATGCTGAGAAATTAATTCACGCGTTTGTTTTCAGTCGACTAGATTACTGTAACGCACTCCTCTCATAACTACCCAAAAAAGACATAAATCACTTGCAACGAGTGCAGAATGCAGCTCCTAGAATCCTAACTAGGAAAAGAAAATCCGAGCACATCTCTGCAGTTCTGATGTCACTACACTGGTTACCTGTGTTATTCAGAATTGACTTTAAAACACTGCTTATGGTTTACAAAGCCTTAAATAATCTCGCTCCATCTTATATATCAGAGTGTATGACATCTTATATTCCAAATCGTAACCTTAGATACTCAGATGAGTGTCTGCTTAGAATTCCAAGAGCAGAAAGAAAGAAGTGGCGAGGCGGCCTTCTGCTGTTATTCACCTAAAATCTGGAATTTGCCAGGCTGATACAGTGGAGCAATTAAAAAAAAACTGCTGAAAACACATTACTTTAACATGGCTTTCTGATAACTTCACCTTCATCTAATCCTGATACTCTGTGTATTCAATTCATTATAATAACTATTCATGGTGGCTCTAAAATCCGTACTAACCCCTACTCTCTCTTCTGTTTCTTTTCCCGTTTTCTGTGGTGGCGACCTGCGCCATCACCACCTAATCAAAGCACCGTGATGTTCCTACATTAATGGATTAAAATCCAGATGTCTACATGACCATCATCATCAAGTCCTTCCATGAGAACCCTAAATACAAAGAGGACTAATCATTGATGTTAGGTAGAATGCCTAGAGGGGCTGGGCGGTCTCATTGTCTGGACCCCCTGCAGATTTTATTTTTTTCTCTCTTTTTGTTTTTTTTCTGTCCTCCCTGGCCAGCGGACCTTACTCTTATTCTATGTTAATTAGTGTTCTCTTATTTTAATTCTTACTTTGTCTTTTTTTTCTCTTTTCTTCATCACGTAAAGCACTTTGAGCTACATTATCTGTATGAAAATGTGCTATATAAATAAATGTTGTTGTTGTTCCTATTATCTGTGTGAAATCTGCCCACCATAACAAGTTTTCAACTGTGTCCCCGTGTTCTTGATGAACTCGTTTTATAGTCACCGTCTCTATCCACTGGACTAATTCCCTCCATAATTTGAAACACTTCAGTCACGTCTCCTCTTAATCCCCTTTTGCTTAAACTGTAAAGGCTCCGCTCTTTTAATCTTTCATCATAACTCATCCCTTGTAGCCCTGGAATCAGCAAGTCGCTCTTCTCTGGACATTTTCTAGTGTTGCTATGTCCTTTTTGAAGCCTGGAAACCAAAACTGCACACAGGACTCCAGACGTGGCCTCACCAGCACATTGTAAATCTTCAGCAGGACCTCCTGTGACTTGTACTCCACACATCGGGGCGCTATATAACCTCACATTCTGTTAGCCTTATTGGTTTTTGAATGCTGTTAGGCAGTTGATAGAGTTGAGTCCACTATGACTCCTAAGTCCTTCTCATAAGGCGTACTTTCGATTTTAAGACCTCCCATTGTGTATTCAAACCTAACATTTTTACTTCCTATGTGTAATTCTTTACATTTACTAAAATAAAATTTCATCGGCCACAAGTCTGCCCAAGCCTGTATGCTGTCCAAGTCCTTCTGTAATGATATAACGGACTCCAAATTGTCTGCTAATCCACCTATCTTGGTATCATCTGCAAACTTAACCAGCTTGTTACTTATATTCCTATCTAAATCATTTATATATATATTAAAAATAGCAACGGCCCTAATACTGACCCCTGTGGAACACCACTCTTAACATCGGCCACTTCTGATTTGGTTCCTCACACCATCACCCTCTGCTTCCTGTGTCTGAGCCAGTTCTGCACCCATCTAAAAACATCACCCTGAACTCCCACCTCTTTTAGTTTGATGCCCAACCTCTCATGTGGCACCTTATGAAATGCCTTCTGAAAGTCAAGATAAATAATATCATATGCTCCACTTATATATATATATATATATATATATATATATATATATATATGCCTGTTTTATCAGAAACTTTGTTATCTCCGTTCTGCATGTAAAAATTACATTACATTTTCTTTTCGGCCATCACTGCAAACTACATGGGGTAGGTAACCTATAAAGAAATATAATTTTTTGGAATAAGTGTTCCTTTGCGCTTAGGCGAGGTAGAGTATAGAAACACCAAGAACCAACAGAGGACACGTCCTGTGTCTTCACCAAGACTGAGTCTGCCGTGGCGCTCACTCAAGCAGTGACAATGATTAGTCGTCTCCAGAATAAAGAAGAGAACTGAAGTATTGGGTTTCATATGTCAAAACAGAAGAATGAATGCTTAATTTTCAAAGTCAAAATAAAAAGCAATATTTTTTTCTTCATTTACAAAGACAGTAGACAAAATACATTTTCATGTGTCAAGTCAAGAGATATAATCTTTCATTGCACGCATTAAGAAAGCATAAAAAATATTTTATTTCATGCATAATGACAAAATTGCTTCGTATGTCAGGAAAATTGATCATTTGGTTTTATACTTCAGAGGAGCAGATACACAGAGGGTTGTTAAAACCTGCTGTAAATTATCGACAATACTCATTTAATTTTATTTGCTGGGATGGCATTAGATGAGCCATTTGATCATATGTAAGTTATGAGTTATTAGCAACACACCTTATCAATTATTGCCTATTCTAATTATTTAATATGAAATGAGAGTTATTAGCATCACACCTTGTCAATTATTCTACGTTTTAATATATTATTCGGCTTTAAAATATTGTGGGTGTGGTGGAATGAAAGATTTTAAAGCATTTCAAATGGTTAGGTTAGGTTAGATAGACCTTTATTATCCCAGAGGGAAATTAGTTTGCTGCAGGAATATACAAAACATGAGACATTGTTACACGGCTACAAGAAAATAATAAAATGGTCATTACAGATTGAAAGAATGCTTTATGAAAATGAGTAGCTCATTCTGTTTTTTTTTTTTATTTGAAGTAACTCTGTTGTGCAGTGATTGACGGTGGTCCCTCATAGCTGATGTGACCTGGACTGAATTCCAGGCCCCGTCCTGCATGCTGAGGTGTCTGCACATTTTATACATTCTCTGAGCACTTTGGCGTCTTCCTACATCTTAAACCTATACATGTGACATAGTGGTTACATTTTTGGATGTCATACAAGGAGGTAATGGGTTCAAACCCCATTGTGTATTCAGGTCTAATGTTTTTACTTCCTTCGTGTAATTCGTTATATTCACTTACATTAAATTTCATCTGCCACAAATCCACCCAAGTCTGTATGCTGCCTAAGTCTCGCAATGAGTCAATGGATTGTTTCTTCGCAATGAAGAGGTGTATCCGCGAGAATTAAAAGATTTGTTGTTTGGTGAAAGTGAAATCTACATACACGAGTGGCAGACACGAGAAGTGGCTGATAGAGAGATAGAGTGCAGGCTAAGGGGGATAGATAGATAGATAGATAGATAGATACAGTAGATAGATGTGTAAGGTAATATAGGTAGACAGATAGATAGATAGATAGATACTTTATTAATCCCAAGGGGAAATTCACATACTCCAGCAGCATACTGATAAAGAACAATATTAAATTAAAGATTGATAACAATGCAGGTATAACAGACAATAACTTTGTATAATGTTAACGTTTACCCCCTCGGGTGGAATTGAAGAGTCAAATAGTGTGGGGTCTCCTCAGTCTGTCACTGGAGCAGGACGGTGACGGCAGTCTGTCACTGAAGCTGCTCCTCTGTCTGGAGATGATCCTGTTCAGTGGATGCAGTGGATTCTCCATGATTGACAGGATTCTGCTCAGCGCCCGTCGCTCTGCCACAGATGTCAAACTGTCCAGCTCCGTGCCTGCAATAGAGCCTGCCTTCCTCACCAGTTCGTCCAGGCGTGAGACGTCCTTCTTCTTTATGCTGCCTCCCCAGCACACCACTGCGTAGAAGAAGGCACTCGCCACAACCATCTGATAGAACATCTGCAGCATCCTATTGCAGATGTTGAAGGACGCCGGCCTTCTAATGAAGTATAATCGGCTCTGTCCTCTCTTGCACAGAGCATCAGTATTGGCAGTCCAGTCCAGTTTATCATCCAGCTGCACTCCCAGGTATTTATAGGCCTGTACCCTCTGCTCAGTCACCTCTGATGATCACGGGGTCCATGAGGGCCCTGGGTCTCCTAAAATCCACCACCAGTTCCTTGGTTTTGCTGGTGTTCAGTTGTTGGTGGTTTGAGTCCCACCATTTAACAGTCCTTGATTAGGTTCCTATACTCCTCCTCCTGCCCACTCCTGATGCAGCCCACGATAGCAGTGTCATCAGCAAACTTTTGCACGTGGCAGGACTCCGAGTATTGGAAGTCCGATATATATAGGCTGAACAGGACCTATTAATTTTACTTTTAATTAAATTGAGAACATTTTAATGTACAAAATACTTACCTATTGTTCCCTGTAAATTATTCCCTCACACTACTCTTCACCAGGAGTGGGTGTAGGATGCTTCCTAACTAGTCGTGTCCTACTCTGAGGTGGGGCAAATTCTTATCCTAGTATGAAGTTTAGTGCAATTCCTGAGATTCTTGATAAACAAGGGCACAGAAGTGATAATCGGTTGCCAACATTATTCACTTCTCCAGTCACTGCTCCTAATGCAGTGTTTCATTTGTCCTCACAAGTTATTTAAATGTCATATCAACCAAACAAAGAAGGAAGAGAAAAATAAGAGGAAGTGCTTTGGCTTTGGAATCATTAACATCACTGAATGGTCCCACTGGTGTGACTTTCCTGTAAAACCGTTTGACCGACGCAGTCATCTCATCGGAATAATAGAGCTTAACTAGTGCTGGCTTCTTTATGAACATATGATCGTGGCACTTGTACCCTTTGGGATAAACGAGATGCCACTTTTCTCAGCCAGCACAGTAAGCGGTGGGACAGATATTCAGTATGTCAAATGATCAAACAGGTTTTCTCGTGCACTCTGGTTCAACACCAGCAGATGTAAGGGTGTCACAATAATTGACATTTTAGACCTTCATAGCACCGCCATCCCTTCATTGGCATCATTTTTTTTTTTTTTTTTACATTCAGCTGCACCTGGGCACCCGCTCGGGGTCATTGCCAGATCCTGCACCTGTTTCTCTTCTAATCAAGACAGTAAAGGGCCTTGTAACACGTCTCATCTCAGGAAGCATTTGTTGTCTCATTTGACTCCTTTACAGATCTTCAGTGGCGCAGTGGGAAGGGGCGAGGGTTTAATGAAGTACGTAAGTAACCACAACCACCGGGCAGGCAAACAAAAGTGTGGAAAGAATGGGCCTCCTGTATTATCGTTAAGACCATTAAAGCCTCCTGATTACTCGCTTCAGCTTCAGCAGTTTTTAAGCCTGGAAAGTATCCCTTTTCAACACTCTCCACGGGCCCCTCGGGGTTTCGCTGCGCTCCATAGTCAGCCCGTTAACAAACATCTGCTGCTGCCACAAAACACAAGGGACCTTCCTCTGTAATTTTCATTTTATTTTTTTCACAGATCTGCATAGTTTTTTTTAATTAAAAGCAAAAGTTGGGATGGTAATCTAAAGTGTCAGTAAAATCTGTAAATTGGAAAGAAAGTCTTACAAATTTACAGATTTTTAATGAAGATGGACCACCCCCACCCCACTGCGCCCCCACCAATCTTTCAAAATGCACTCCTATGCATGCCTTCACATCCTTTGTTAAGGTACTTTGATGATTAAAACTCATAGAGGCTTCACTTTGTCCAAATGATGCTCAAGTACAGCATTCCAGCGTTCATTAAAATTCTGTGGAAGATTAAAAAAAAAAAAAAACTTTTCAGAATGAACATTTTATTCCGTGTAATTCACCGCAGCTATAATATACAACAATATTTTAGTGCTGAAGAACACATCCGTAATCTTTCTGGTCACGTTGATGGCAGGAGCACTTCAGATGCCCTATTGAATGCAGCACGCTTCAAGATGTTTAGTACTTCATGTTACACATCTCTATATACAGTATAGAAAATCCAACGTCTGTCTGCCTGTATGTATATCCGTCCGCTTTTCACAAGAGAACTACTTAACGGATTTAGATTGGGTTTTTTTTTCTATAATTTGCTTGAACATCCCGGTTGATTTTTTCGACTTTTCTCATCGTGCTAAGCATCATACTTCACTTGTGGTACCGATTTATTAGCATGAATCCGAGAGAGACGTAGCGGGCCGTGGCCCTCCTCACTCACACGCCACCCTCAGGGTGTTTCTTACATCTGCTTAGCTAGCGAACGAGAGAACTACTTAACGGATTTAGATTGGGTTTTTTCTATAATTTGCTTGAAAATTCCGGTTGATTTTTCGACTTTTCTCATCGCGCTAAGCATCATACTTCGTTTGTGGTACAGATTTATTTGCACGAATCCGAGAGAAATGTAGCGGGCCGTGGCCCTCCTCACTCACACGCCACCCTCAGGGCGTTTCTTACATCTGCTTAGCTAGCGAATGAGAGAACTACTTAACAGATTTAAATCGTGTTTCTTCTATAATTTGCTTGAACATTCCGGTTAATTTTTCGACTTTTCTCATCGTGCTAAACATCATACTTCGCTTGTGGTACCGATGTATTTGCACGAATCCAAGAGAGACGTAGCGGACCGTGGCCCTCCTCACTCACACGCCACCCTCAGGGCGTTTCTTACATCTGCTTAGCTTGCGAACGAGAGAACTAATTAACAGATTTAAATCAGGTTTTTTCTATAATTTGCTTGAATATTACGGTTGATTTTTCGACTTTTCTCATCGCGCTAAGAATCATACTTCGCTTGTGGTACCGAACCCAATCTAAATCCGTTAAGTAGTTCTATCGTTCGCTACCTAAGTGGATGTAAGATAGATAGATAGATAGATAGATAGATAGATAGATAGATAGACAGATAGATAGATAGATAGATAGATACTTGATACGCCCAGAGGCTGGTGTGTCAGTGAGGAGGGCCCCACCAACCCACCTCCCTTCGGCCCACTGCGTCTCTCTCGGATTCGCACAAATAAATCGGTACTGCAAGTGAATTATGATACTTAGCATGTTTAAATATTGGCACTGTATATGATTACGTTCAGCTCTGACTGGAGAGCAATCCCTGCATGGGGAGAAGAGCATGTGGCCGTGATATCTCTGGCAATCAGCAGCTACCCTCTAAAACACACGTAGCTCTGATCTCTCTCTCAGAAATGTGAAACGTTAATCCTTAACAATCTCCAGATAATAATGTCTGCTGAATAAACAGGTATCGCTAACTAAGCAGAGGTAAGATACGCTCCAACACATGGTGAGAGGTAGAGCGACTCGAACAGAGGCTGGCACCTGAGTGAGGAAGGCCCCGCCCGGCTCCTGACTCCTGAGGTCCTGCCTCTCCCTCGCCTGTCTCTCAAATTTGTGTGAATAAATTGGTGCCGCAAGCGAACTATGATATTTAGTGCGATGAGTGAAGTCGCAAAATCAACAGGAATGTTCAAGAAAATTACAGAAAAAATCCTGATCTAAATTCGTTAAGTAGATCTCTTGTGAAAAGTGGACAGACATGGAGACAGACAGACGTTGGATTTTTTATATATATATATACCGTTAACGGCCTACTGCACGATAACGTGCAGTAAATACACTTGACTTGAGCCTTGATTAGTTTTCATCCTCTTTCTCTGTCTCTGTTTAGCATTCATTTGCTCAGAGGTTGATGCGCTTTCCACTTCCTGAGCAGCTCTTCCTTTCTCCACCTTAGCGGCCCACTGCTTCCCTTCTTTCGTCTGCATGTTTTCACGTTAAAACTGATTAAGTTAGTTTTTGTGTTGCAATTACTTAGTACGTTTTTCAAAATTTTTCACTTAAGCTGGCACTTAAGTCTTCAATCTCTCTCAAGAATGAATAAAGATATGAAGAGGTAGGGGAAGAGACCGCGAAGGTGGTAGGGAATGAGAACGATACACATACACATGTGCCGCACGGCCGACCCTGCTGCGCGCTGCCAAGAGTTCTACAATAAAATAAAATAAAAAGAGTAAGAAAAATCATCACCCAAAAGCGGATAGTAGACGTCACGTAGCATATGTGTACCAAATATCAGGTCAATCGGTGAGATGGTTTGCGAGCGACAGGTGATTTAAAATCCTGGAGAGGCAAACGAACAGCCACGGTAGCTTATTATATAAGAAGATCTAGAGATACAGGCATCAGTTTAACCAAGAACTGTGACTGCAAGGACCACATTTAGGTTACATCTACATTACTACGTTTTTGTTTTCCTCTGCTGTTTGCCTGTCAGACATGTAGAGGTGTGGAGGACGCTCTCATCTCCATGCTCCAAAGAGCCTACTCCCACTTGGGCAAAGCTGGCACCAAAGCCAGGCCCATGCTGTCGGTCCTTTGCAGTGCCCTTGAATGCCCTTCATGGCCCACAATCTCCTGGATCCTGGACTACCTGACCAACAGTGTGACCTGACATTTGCGCGATAGACATATGAGCACCGACAAAATAGTTTAGTACTACTACATACTAGTTTAAAGCATATATAATAATGTTTATTTTAGAAGTCAATATTATGAGACGCGGCATGCCATCAGGACGGCACACAGATAGTCCTTAAGATCACGCCCTGCATATGTAGGAAGAATTGCAGCAAGACGTCTTGATAGTTGAGCATATTCAGAATTGCTGGCTGCCTGACTGCTGGTAATTCCACTTTGTATACGACGCGTTATGCCAACCCTCGACTGAGTTATTTGTTTGCGGCATGCCATCAGCAGTTATAACAGTTATAATCTAGCACATAATGTGTACACAATGTGCACGTACGCGTCCCACTCTCTTGGCCTCTCTCGCGATTTGTCGAAAACCAGTTAGCAGGTTTGTCGGCGGTCATTTGTACGTCGCGGTTTTGTCGGGGCGCATATGTCTATCGCGCTTTTGTCAGTGACCCGACCAACAGACAGCAGTTAGTGAGGATGAGGGACTGAGTGTGTCAGAAATGGTGGTGTGATACTCAGAGAACTGTCCTATTTCTATTACTGTTTACCCCTCTACACAACAAACATCCAGCACGACACCAGCGCTTGCCATCTACAGACATTTTCAGATGACTCGTCCATCATAAGCTGCATTAATAATGGAGATGAGGCAGAGTACAGGAAAGGCATGGAAGACTTGGCCTTGTGGTTCAGGGTCAACAACCTGCAACTCAACATTGGCAAGACAAAAGGGCTGGTGGTGGACTTCCGGCATGCCAAGGAGCCTCTGAGACCAGTCAGTCCATTCAAGGAGAGGACATGGAAGTGATGTGGAGCTACAGGTACCTGGGGGTTCACATGAACAACAAACTGGACTGATCAGACTGGTTCTGCGTGGACAAGTGAAACAAAACTTTTTTTCCCCGTGGATGACAGAGGCTGCTAGACAGTTCTAGGAATCGGCAACTTGAGAGGGCAATGCCAGCTATTAGAGCCCAGGGTGGGCTTACATTTTGCACATATCTGTTCATTTTTCTCAAAATAAATCACTACAAAATCAAATCTGCATTTCTGTTTTCCGCCATCGGGGCCTGGGTAGCCCACTATCACGGAACCCTTTATGAAGTCGACATTGTACAAGATGGTGCTTGAAGATAATGTGAAACCATCTGTCAGAAAGTGGGCCTTGCAACATGACAATGACCCTAAAAATACCAGGAAATCCATCAAGGAATGGATGAAAGGAAAGAAATGGAAGGTTCTGGAATGGCCAAGTCAAAGCCCAGATGTGAATCCCATCAAGATGCTGTTTCCCCTCAAACATTGCACAACTGAAAAAATTCTGCATGGAAAAGTGAAGCAAAACTTTCTTCCACTCGATGTCAGAGACAGTTCTAGAAAACGGCCATTTGAGGAGGAAATGCCAGCTATCAGAGCCAAGGGTGGGCTTACATTTTTCCCAGATGGAAAAGGCATATCTGTTCAATTTTCACTCAATAAATTATTACAAAGTCACATTTTCATTGCTGCTTTGCTGAATCAAGGCCTAAACAGCTCCCCATCATAGACTCCACTATGCGTTCTTCATTATACCAGATGGTGCTTGAGGGTAATGTGAGTCCATCTGTCAGAGAATGGGAGCGCAACCAAAAGTGGGCCTTGCAACATGACAACGACCCTAAAAATACCAGGAAATCCATCAAGGAATGGCTGAAAGGAAAGAAATGGAAGGTTCTGGAATGGCCACGTCAAAGCCCAGATGTGAATCCCATCAAGATGCTGTTTCACCTCAAACAGCCGAAAGAATTCTGCATGGAAAAGTGAAACAAGCCCTGCAACATGACAACAACCCTAAACATATCAGTAAATCCACCAAGCAATGGCTGAAAGGAAAGAAATGGAGGGTCCGTTGCCGTGTCGGGGCCTGGGTAACCCCCCCATCATAGAATTCTTCACTGTAGCAGGGGGTGCTTGAGGAAAACATGTGATGGCCTTCCATTTACTCCCGTGTTCACACAACATTAAGGTGGGCATGTTCAACACACTCTCAGTTTTTTATCTGGAACGGGACGCGGCCCCCTTTTACATGTTGTTGTGTGACCTGACTGATGTCACGTATTGATATTTGCTTTGTGATCATTTCCCCCTCAAACACAAACTGTTAAGTTGAAAGTGTACTAAACCAATGAACTTCCATACTCATTCACGAAGGCAAACGGCAGGACAGACACCTTGAGGAGTGTCACTATAAAATCAGCCTGCTCTGCCTTTATGCAGGTGACGCTTTACGTCTAGCATCTTGGGCACAAATGCGTCCGCCCCGCACTGTCGCAGTTGGTATTGCTGAAGGAAAAAGTGAAGAATCTCATCCGTGCACTTGAAGCTCGTGATGCAATAAAACCTCTGTTTCAGTGTAAGATAATAGCTCCCATAATCGTATTCATTTAAGCAAGGAATAGACCTCAGGTTCCTTCTGATTCTTACAAACTCAATGGCCAAAAGCCTTGTTTTGCATTCAGCGCCGGGATTAATCTGATCATTTACATCACCGACATTAGCAAGCGCAGTCAGAGGGAGAATATTAAGATAAAGCCTGCGTGACGCATGGCTCACCCTGTGATAACCCCACAGAAATGCGAGCACTAATGTGAGCACAGATCACTCTGTAATCTTACCACTGGAAATGACTGTAAGCCTGCCTTCATATCAAAAGGGGGATGCAGTCGGCGTTATCGGAGCGTCACTGCGAGGTGCCAACGCTGCTTCGCTGAACAAACACCCGTGTCATACTTCTGGAATTTTCGCCCTGGGACTTTAAAGCAATTTTATTATTTGCATACACGTAATTTAAATCAACTGACCAGGCTTTCTTCTAACAAGTCATAGTGTGTTGCAAAATGCCACTTTTGAAACTGGCAAACGGTAATGCTGCTTAAATTCTCAAATTATTTACTCATCTTTACTTCCACTGTACTCGTTCTGTGGTGAAACTCATGGAAACAGATTCAGCCCAGACAGTGGAAACCACTAAAAATCAAACACCCCGAAATAACCAGTGTTAAGAAGGTAACCATGACAACAAGAGTTAATAGCCCTGCCATTTAAATCAATTTTAACCTGGGATAAAAAGTAATTGGATGCTTTGTCCATCAGCCAACTTTCAGCACCTTCCTTTATCTCCGAGTGTTTGTATGTTTATACAGTAATTGAAACACTAGGATGCAATTCATTCCAAGATTAATTGATCTCCTACTGTAAGCTTGATTAGAACCTGTAATCTTCTAAAAATCAATTAAGTGGCCCATTTTCAATCTGAATCAAACTGTGCGACAGTTAAAAGAGTTACGTCTAAACCTCTCGGAGGGAGATCTCTGCTGGGCCGCCGAGATCAAAAGCAGTGCATCTCCCCCCACTTGTCACCGGAAAGCGGGGACGGATATTGCTAAAGTATAGCGCGTCTTCTGTGACACTTAGATGCTGGCCAAATGACAATAAAAGAAAAAATGTAATTAGCGTAACTGATTTTTTTTTTTGTCTTGTGGGAGTGATGCGGAGACTATAAAGCGAAATTTACTTGTGTATTCCCTAAACCTCACCATCTGCGATTGCAAGTCAGAACTGTTAAGCCAGCCTCCTGCCAGTTACTTTGATTGTTTTACTCGGGGAGTAGACTTACTGGTGAAAATCTGAAGATAGTGAGATCAGTAACATCACAAGCCATGGTGGAGCTCTACTTCACAATTCGGTTTCCACACAACATTTTATTTCTTTTAATCCCCTAAAATTAGACAAGAAATGCCTCATTGGGTTTTATTACTTTTTATTTGTAAATTTCCCCTTGGGATTAATAAAGTATCTATCTATCTATTGTGACAGATAGGGGGCACTGTCGTCCCCTTGAATCCTCGGACTTTATTATAATAATAATGTGCACAAAGCATCCTCCACTCCACAATACTCATAAACAATAACGAAGAACAATCACTAATCCAATCCTCCACTCCCAGATGCGTTGTCACCCTTCCTCCCAACTCATCTCAATGCTCTGGGGTTTCCCACAATCCTTTATAGTCCTCAGCCCGGAAGTGCTTCTGATCCTGCCAGTCCATGTGATTCTTAGCACTTCTGGGTCAGATCAAAACTCCTCTTCTCCTCAGCCCGGAAATATATCATCTCTTCCGTTTCCGTTATTGTGAATTGTTTCCGGGCTATATGGATAGTACAAGTCCCTGGGCCTCCCTGCAGTGTCCCCTGGCAGTGCCCACGGTATCCAGCAGGGCTGTGAAGAAAGACTCCAAGGTCTATAATGCCCTGCTGGAATTCGGGACACCTCCATGTTGCCGGGAGGGCTCCATCTATTGGCATGGGGGTATTGGCCGGGATAATCAGCTGGCCATATGCCACACTATCTATCTATTAGGCCCTGATTTTTTTGACAGCCCACCATCTGTGACTCTCTAAGAACATCAAAAGATAACATTGTAGGAAAAAATTGGAAGAAATCTTGGAAAGGGGAAATCAGAGAGGAACCCCCACCCCATCCATGTAGGTTTGGCGTGCAATGGGCATCAAACCTCAGGGTTAATACGACACCCAACACAGAACGCAAGTAATCCTCTTCACAGAGCTTGATGGCCGATCAATCATGGCCACCTCAGAAATACAACACAATGGTACAAACTGCTCTGTTCTTGCAGAGTTGTAGCAAAACTACGTAAAGGTACTACATATCCCAGCAGCCCCTTTGGCATAATGTTATGGAGGGCACAGGGGATGTTGGGAAATGGCAGGACACTGGGGGATCGTGATCATCGGTCTGACTATTCACACCCTGCTTTCGCCCATTTGGATTACTCGTGGGTTATTTTAGATTACTGTTCTGAGCTTGCGCCTGTCCTGGATAAAAAACAAAAACCCAAACCTCTTCGGTACGGCCATCAGCATTGTGTCTGTCTGCGGAGAGGGTGTCGACCTCGTCGAGAGGTTTACTTACCTCGGCAGTGACATTCATGTCTCTGGTGACTCTTCCTATCAAGTCAGTAGACAGATTGGGAGAGCATAGGGGGTCATGAGTTCACTGGAAAGGGGCGTGTGGCACTCCTAATATCTCTACAAAAGGCTGAAGGTCCTTAGAGTTCTGGTGCTTCCTGTTTTGTAATATGGTTGTGAGACATGGACGCTACACAGTGACCTGAGACGAAGACTGGACTCCTCTGGTACTGTGCGTCTCCGGAAAATCTTTGGGTACTGCAGGTTTGACTTTGTGTTGAATGAGTGGTTGCTCATGGAGTTCCAAATGGCGCACATCACCTGCATTATGAGGGAGCGTCAGTTACGGCACTACGGCGATATGGCATGATTCCCCGAGGGTGATCTTCCTCGCTGGATTCTCATTGTTGAGCGGGTGGACTAGGCCAAGGAGAAGCCCATGTAACACCTGGCTGTGGCAGATAGGTCATCATTTCTGAGGTTTGGGACAGGACCACGTGTCTGCCTAGGGGGTTGCCAACTGGGATTCCAAGGTATTTCATCATGTGGTGAGTGTGACAACACGCTGTACCAGTGTACGCTTCCCAACCTGACCTGACTTGACCTGTTCCTGTCTGGATGTATGGTCTGTCTCATGTTCGTGTGAGTTTGTATGGATTGGATACGTTTACATAAGAGGGAGCGCTCCCAATCACCTCATCCCACACTGCATCAGGAAACTGGTAGGTCAAACTTTACATTACTCAAAGTGAACCATTCACAGGATATTTCACTCGCCCATCCATCGTCAACGGCCTCTGTTCCATTGGACTGTATTTTGGACACTGTCATTAGTATTTATTGTTTGAGTTAGGGTTAGGTTTAGGGTTAGAGTTAGGTGTTTGTAGAGCTGTGTCAAAATTTATTATCGCTGTCGGTTTATCGGGAGGGCCTTTCTGCGTACATATTTTTTGTTATATTGTATGTTCTTTTTTCTTTCTTTTGTTAATATTTGTATTGCCAAAGGGGAAGGGGAGGGTTGGCTGATTTTTGTTGTTGTTCATTGATTTTTCACTTAATATATTTCAAACATTTGTTTGATTCATGTCTCTGTCTGTGAGTGTACGTGGACGGGCCAAGGCTGGGTGCGTTCCTGGAATCCCCACCAAAAAAAATAAATAAATCACCGCCCATCACTGCCATTGCCATGGACAGTGTGAATCGGAGGGGTACAGCGTGGTCTACGTCTTTGTGGCTGAGCTGGTGCCGATCCGTTCACTTCACAAGACTGGCACTTTACAGTTGATCCAAAGTTGGCACAGTGGCTACTGTACAACTTAAAAGCCCAGTGCTTGATTCAAGAGCTGACCCCACTGCGTGCATTATCTCCAGGTGCCTAGGTTTCCAACAAAGCCCAAAGATGTACAGTGTAGCAGTTTGCCACCACTAGGGTTGGTGTTAACCAGTATGATAACCAAAAGACTCCCACAATCCCCTGGAAGATATGATGAATAGAACTCCTTAGCAGAGAGAAGACAAAACTTTGAACAATGCAACACATGG
The DNA here is from genome assembly GCF_016835505.1 of Polypterus senegalus. Taxonomy (NCBI): domain Eukaryota; kingdom Metazoa; phylum Chordata; class Cladistia; order Polypteriformes; family Polypteridae; genus Polypterus; species Polypterus senegalus. The sequence continues at coordinate 132,974,790 of NC_053168.1, forward strand.
ACACCCTGCCATTTAATGGAGCACACTAATTCCCTCTATTAATGGCACGTGGACTGTTTCGATGTTGATCCCTCTTGGTGATTGCAGCCCATGGGCACTCAATCAACTGTTATTTGGGTGCCACCCCCCTCTGAAGGTGCGGTCCTCACCCTCTACTAACACCAATGTAGAACTCTAATATGCAATGCTGTGTGTTTTTGAATGTGTCTTGTGAAAGACTAGCATCCCAACCTGAGTCGACTTCTCTCTTGTGGTAATGCTACTAACTCTCTGGCCCCCCGTGACTCCTGTGACCAGTAGGGGGTGTAGCAGCATCCCAAACCACCCCAGACACAAATACACAATACAGTCTAGGGTTCAAATTCAAGATCTTCTTTATTATTTTTACTTCCACCCTCCTCCCAATTCCTTCCTTAATAATAATAATATAATTATCGAAAACATCTCTTTTAACTCATTCCATACCTCCCTTGAAGTTTCACGATTCTGGTTTCTCTTCCAGGAAACTTGGCTTCTTTTATGCCTGACACAGGAGTACATCTGGTGCCACAGCATTGCACACTTCTGGGTCAGGAAAACGATGAAAGAGTTCATATTGATTCCTTATAGCTCCTCCCTGGTGGCACCCAAGAACCCCAACAGGGCTGTCACAATGGACTACAACTCCTAGTATGCCTGATGGGTGTCCTGCAAGTAGGATGCTGCCACCCTGTGTAAGTGGGAATATAACTTTGGGCAGCAGAACCCTCTTGTCCTTCCATTGTGATTTCCATTTCTGGCTGGAAGTCAACTTCTATGCCAACTTGGATGCCCATAAGCCCCCCCACGATACTCACACTGTCTACTGGAATATCTGAATTGAAATGGATGGATTAGCTTCAAGTTCTTAATTAATACATAAAAGAAACCATAAAGATGATTCTCTAATGACAAAGCTAGTTTTGTGTTCATACTTTGTAACAGAGTTTTACTCTCTAAGCTCTTCTATACTTTTATGTTGTATTTTGCTTTAATAATCATTACTATAAGAGAAATACTTTAAACTCGTACAATGTCGGCTCCTATACTTCCACCACCTGGCATTGTACCACACTGCAAAGGTCAAAGAGAAGCAGCCACTATTAAGACAAATCTTCAAGCCGTAAGGTTAATCTTCCTAAATAAATGAAAGAAATATATATCCTTTCAGCCTACAGGAAATCAAATATTTATAATGCATAACACACGTCTTTCAATTATTAAGAGAAAATGTGAGCATGCATTGTTGACATTTTAAAGAAAGAAAGAAAGAAAAATCACTCCCAGACTGAAAAAAGATACAAGGATGTTGGGGAATTGGGGTTTGATTATGGTTTATTTCTTATGCTCTAAAGTGTTAAGAAAGATTATAGGCAATTATTTTATGGTAAGAATGCGAAAATGTGCTTTAGTTATCTTACTGTCATTCTACATATGTTTAATTGTTAAAAGCACTTTCTGTACAATAAGTGAAGTATGGAACTCTGACTTTAATTATTTTTATTTCTGTTTTACTTGCTGATTTGACCTCTGTAATAGCAGCTAACCACATAAAACAGTAAAAGTTAGCCGACAACTCAAACTGGCAAAAAGGGAAACTCACTGCTGCGAAAGAGCAGTCCGGCAAGATAAAAGGTCAGAACATCAAAAGGGAAAAGGCTGCAGAGCTCCATTACGTTCTGTCGTTAGTCGAGAAATGAACGGCAACTTCCGGTGACTTTGTTCGTTAAACAGGCAGTGAGGTGGAAGAAATGAGATCTTTGGAGTGAAGTTGGAGGTGACGTTAGTGGTCGTCATGGGACTCGTCTCCTCATCAGCAGGTGAGTAAAGAGCGGCTGTTAGTAACTGCGCTTCAGCTGTCTATGGCGTCATCGTACTTACCTTAATAACACCAGTCATTAGTCCAGAAACGAACGCAGACTTCTGGCGACATTGCTCTTTAAATAGTCCATGGGGTGGAAGAAGTCGGGTGAAGCTGGAGATAATGTTAGCGGTTATTGTGGGACTTGTCCCCTGATTAGCGGGCTGTTTGTGACTGCGCTTCCACTGTCGCTGGTGTCATGCCACTAATGTAACTTTTTTATTAGATAGATAGATAGATAGATAGATAGATAGATAGATAGATAGATAGATAGATAGATAGATAGATAGATAGATAGATAGATAGATAGATAGATAGATAGATAGATAGATAGATAGATAGATAGATAGAGTCACACATGTGCACATAGGAGGCAGTCAATGGGCTAAACTAAATGTTGTATACCAGGACATGGGCTGACGTGTTGCACTAATGCTTTTTCTTCTTCCCCAGCAGATCCCAAGAAGGGAAGCCACTCTAATTCTGCATCCAATTCCTCCACAGACTTCACTTCCAGACTACAACTACAACCAGGCCTTGACATCAATTTCTGGCAATGCATTAGACACTCCTCTTCCTCCCCTTCTTCTATAAAAACTCAACTTCTTCAGATTCCCAACAGTTCCATTTTGGACACATTCTTTTGTGACTTCTCTTTTTTCTGAACTGTCAAGTATATGGAGTGGATCCCCAAAACTTTTTGACGTCTCTCTGTATCTCCTTACAATAGATAGATAGACAGATAGATAGATAGGAAAGGCACTATATTATAGATAGATAGATAGATAGATAGATAGATAGATAGATAGATAGATAGATAGATAGATAGATAGATAGATAGATAGATAGATAGATAGATAGATAGATAGATAGATAGATCCTCCCTGCATGGAGTTTGCATGTTCTCCCCATGTCTGCATGGGTTTCCTCCCACAGTGCAAATAGATGCAGGTTACGTGCATTGGCTATTCTAAATTGTCCCTAGTGTGGGCTTGGTGGGTGTGTGTGTGTGTGCCCTGTGGTGGGCTGGCACCCTGCCCCGGGCTTGTTTCCTGACTTGCACCTTGTGTTGGCTGGGATTGGCTCCAGCAGACCCCCGTGACCCTGTAGTTAGGATATAGCAGGTTGGATACTAGATAGATAGATAGATAGGAAAGGCACTATATAACAGATAGATAGATAGATAGATAGATAGATAGATAGATAGATAGATAGATAGATAGATAGATAGATAGATAGAAAAGATAGATAGATAGATAGATAGATAGATAGATAGATAGATAGATAGATAGATAGATAGATAGATAGATAGATAGATAGATAGGATAGGCATAGATAGATAGATAGATAGATAGATAGATATATAGATAGATAGATAGATAGATAGATGTGCAGACTTCTTTCTTAATTTCTTTTTCACGCCACTGCATGAGGTGATCCAGGTTCAGGTGGTGGCTCACAGAAGCTCCGCTTGTTCTTGTGTCAAGTCTTGTGCTCCCTGTGTGCTTCTTTTTGATCTCGGTTGAAATGCCTGCCTGATAGCATCGTTTCGGAGTGTCACTTTTTGAGGCTTTGCAAGTGGGTGCTCTGTCGACATGCCGTGAGAGGCTCATTATTTTGTGACTCTCTTGTTATACAAACACATGTAAAACCGTGAGCTTGAGAGACACTAATCAGCAAGCTTTTTACAGGGATTTTGGCATCACTTTTTCTTGTTTTTTTTTTTGGCTGGTTTAACATCTTTCTTCTTCCAAATTCACTCAATGGCATGGAGCCTAAGGATTCACCCCTTGTCATGAAGCATGGTCCATCTTTATATAATGTGCCAAGTGGACTACTATGGTGTCTATAAAAAGTATTCATTGAATCTTAATAGATTTATTTTGGCTTTGTTTACACGGAACAACAGGAAGAACAGTCTGTTTAATGTCAGTGCGAAAACAGACCTCTGCAAAGTGGTCTAAATTAATTAAAATATAAAACACGAAATGATTGATGTCATGAGTATTCACTCTCTTCAAGTCAGGATTTAGTAGATAAACCTTTGGCAGGCCGGCCATGTCAGCCTTGAGTCTGTGTTCCCTGGTCTCCCTGTCTAAATCAGCTCTGCCTTTTCTCTCCATTCCTCTTTACAAAACTGCTCCAGCTCTGTCAGGTTGCATGGAGATCGTAAGTGAACGGCCTTTGTAAAGTTGAGCCATAAATTCTCAATTGGATTGAGATCTGCACTTTGACTCGACCACTCCAGGACATTCACATTGTTGTTTTAATGCCATTTCTGTGTAGTTTTGGCCTTTTCAGGAAAAGCAAATCTTCCAAGGCGCAGGCTTATGTTTCCCTCCAAGATGTCTCCACATTCTTGCTGTATTCATTTTCCCCTCACAAGCCTTGCTGGAAAGAAATACCCCATAGCCTGATGCTGCCACCACCATGTGGTGTGGATGGTGAGGTTCTGATAATATGCAGTGGAACACAGAGGTCAGTCTAATGGTGAAAAACCTCAAATGTAAAGCAAAAACATTCTCAAATATGTATGAATATGTATGAATTGCCATTTGACCGTCAAATGGAAAATTGAGATTATCTCGAAAACTGGTCATTTTTCGACAAAGCAACAAAAAATGCTTAGAATGTGGTGCTTTACCATAATATGATGTGAAATTATCGAATTTTCAATAGTTTTGGGGAAACATTTCAGGTAAAGTAGCACTTCCAGTTAGCAGAAATAGCCCAAAAGGTGATAGAAATCTACGTTTTGTTCCTAATACTTGTATGCAAAATTTGGTTGACCTAAGTGAAAGTGTACTCAAGTTATCGTGTTTACATACACACACAGACATAACTACAAAAATTATACTTTCGGATTCAGGGAGGTCAAAAAAGTCTAAAATGATTCTTCAAAATCTCGAAATCGAATTTTTAGACGATTCCAATACTTTCCCTATCCTTCGTAAACGAGAAAGTTAAAAAAGGTTTGGGGATCCTCTCCCATATACTGCAGGAATACAGAGTAGTCACAAGAGACAGTGTCCAAAACGGGACTGAGAGAAAAGGGTAGAGATTTGGTTTTATATAGGTAGGTGAAAGGAAGAGGTGGGTCCAAAAGGTAGTAGTGGTGGAAGTGAGTTCAGTAGGAGGGCATGGTCCGGATATGAGAAAGTTGGTTAGGGCTTAGCTCATCTTGCCTTTCGGTGACCTGTGGAGGACAGAGAAGAGGCATTAGTACACAGTGTCAACCTCTCACTCACCGTTTTACCCCCAGTTAAGCAAATTGACTACTTCCCAAGCACACGTGTGTGACAGAGAATAATGGCAAAACTGGATGCCATCATGAAAAATCTCCTGCAGGAGGTGCTCTCTTGGAATACTTTTAGCCACAAGCTTTTTCCACCATGGTGTGCTAAGAAGAGCCTCTGGGGAAGGTTTTTTCGGTCGACTGCTATGAGGAAATTCAATGCTTCCACCCGATGTACTCATTAAATTTATTTTTAATTATTTATTTATCGATTGATTGATTGGTTGGCTGTATTATCTGTCCTGTGAGTGATGCAGGATGCTCTATCTTTTATGTCAGTATGAAGGTGGTGAAAACTCCAGATTCCCCCAACCCCAAGTCTTCCTGCTTCCTTTTCAGCCAGGAGTCATTCAGGATAGACTAAAGAAGGTCATTATGAGAATCTGGGAGCCAGCCAGTCCTCTGGTAATGACAACAGAGACTATAAATGGCTTCTGATAGAGATACAATAAAGCATTGGAGAAGCATATAGGCTATTTCACCTTAGACTGGTAAAGGCCTCCATTGCTTAAAATGATAATTTATGAAATAGAAAATTGCTCTCAGAGCTCCTCATTCTACCCAGCAGTAAGCATAATTATGGAGTCTCTTGTCAGAACCCACACAACAACGATTTATTATATGAAGGCATTGCAAGACTTATAGTGACCCACTCTAATAACCCAATAAAACTCTCAAAATGAACAATAACACCCGGGATCAAATTTTTAACGTGTTAATTTCATCGTATGACTTTCTAAGAACTTAGATATCGTAATGATAACTCAAACTTATCGATTTATTGTTCCATTTTATTTTTAATTACTGGGGAGCTTCACCCCCTTCTTGCTTCACTTGACAATCCCCCTTTTGTGTCACTGCCACTTGCGTTGTGAAGAGGGCGGCTGAACGCACCCCAAGGAGACACAGTCGCTCCTCTGAAACCCCTTCTTAAACGATGATACAATGGGAAACAAATACAGTTTTTTTTACCTCCTCTTTGCTCGATCAGCTGCTGGCTTGCTGCTGCTGCCATGCCACATGATCTGCATCTCACGCAGCGCACTTCTGTCATATTACTTATTGTCCATATATCGATCTCTTTTTGCTTCTACCTTCTCATCAATATCACATTGAATTTTGATTCCATGTTTGGAATTACATCGTGACAACGCCACGTATAACTGTCTGTGAGTGAATTTTGTTTCTTTCTCTCTATAAAGAATGTGTCTGACAATAGCATTCACACAAATGAGAAATGATTTCTCTCGCGGATCACTTACTTTCACCAAGAAACAAATCTTTTAATTCTCGCGGATACACCTCTTCATTGGAAAGAAACTACTTTTTTTTCCCTTATATAAACGTGAATTAGATGATCTACAAGTCTCCAACTTAAAGTTTAAATCCGAACAATATATTCGATCTCTTTTCACTGTTCCGTTATTTCAATGAGTAATAATTTCCATTTGTTTGCACTAATGTGATCTTTACTATGCTTTTTTTGAGACTTTCGAATTTTCGTACTTCCATTATCTCTAACCTGCTCTGCATGTGTACCGCACCAGCATTGTTGGAATTTTTTAATTCTTGCGGATGCGCCTCTTCATTAGGAAGAAACACTACTTTTTTTCCCTAATGGCAACACAAAGTATACGATCTACAAGTCTCCGACTTAAAGTTTAAACCCGAACAATATATTCGATCTCTTTTCGCTGTTCCGTTATTTCACCGAGTAATAATTTCTGTTTGGTTGCACTAATGTGATCTATACTATTCTTTTTATGAGACTTTCGAATTTTCGTACTTCCATTATCTCTAACCTGCTCTGCATGTGTATCACGCCAACGTTTTTGAATTCTTTACGATGTTCTACCTTGTCATCTACTCTTTGTTTTATTTCCGGCACTGGGCATGGTTAAATCTCTTGGTACAAAGACACGTCTCACAGGACGTGAAAGTGTCTCTCTGAGAAAATCATGTCTTGCCTCCTTCCAACCTTCCAAGATATTTTTTTTATAATACAGAGATTTATTTATTGATCGATTGATTGTTGACTCTATTATCTGTCCTGTGAGTCTGTATCCTTGCATTTGTGCTGCTGTATGCATCTAAAATTTCCCTTGGGATTAATAAAGTTTATCTAATTTAATTTAATCTAATTTAGTGATACTCTACCTACGGTAGGATGGGTTATCAGCAACCTGCCAACCAGATGCCCCCACAGAGGTACCGACACAAAGTGCCACCATTGCAGCAGGATCCAGGCTAAGAGCAGAGCCTGGGCCCAATTCGGAGAAATTAAAATCGATGCCTTGTTGTGTTAGTGGCTCACCCTCATTCAAATGGACATTACGGGCCTGTGCTCACAAGGAACCAATTACCGTCCATATTATGAAGAGAGGTAATTAAGCCGACGGACAATTCATTGTAGAATTACACAGTTATCATGTATTCACTCTGTACTGTAAAAGCCACCATAATTTTGTGAAGTACCATGACAAAAAAATATAGTGTAATAGTATCGGTGGAATATTTTTTTCCTCCCTGGGCGATACTCACATTTCCGGTTACACATTTGAACTTCCACTGCATGGTGCGCACCTCATATTAAATAATGCACAGTTCAAATTAAGATGCTCTTTACATATCAGCTTTTTGGACAAAAAAAAAATATGAAATGCTGATTTTTTTATTTTTTTGCCCTTCTACGTATGCAGTGTCCTTAGAGAAGGACTTGATAGAGGAAAAGCCTCAAGCCAATGTTCCTTACCCTAAGTGGCCATTAACCTTTAAGTCTGCCCTTTGTAAATTTGCTATTTTCCACCATTGGCAGAAATACGGCCTGCATAAAGAGAAATGAATAAATAAATCTTCATTTTATATAGTGCCTTTCGTAGTAAGGACCTTTAAGAAGACATTTTAACAATGCTTTCATTGTACATTGAGGTAAATACAGAGCATTGTATCACTGACGTGTCTCCAAACAAAAATCATATACTGCAATTCCCTCTGACTCAGCAGACTGCATTGTTTTTTTACCATTGGCCTATCAATTTTCTAGGCTTCTTCTAACCCATCTGTAGTTCAACGTCACAAAGATTGGTGCCTATCCGGAAAGCGTTCGGCGAAAGGCTCATCAGTGGAAATTAAGGGGAAGTGCATTTAAAACTGATGCCAGGAAGCATTTCTTTACACAAGTAGTTGTGAGACTCTAGAATAAACTACCGACACATGGAGTTGAAGCAAAAGACGTTTGTCACATTTCTTATGTTCTTTCGTTTCTTAAACTATAGGTTGGGAGGAGGTTTGCCTGCTTTTGGGTCATGCAGAGTGGTATTTAATAGGAAAGGGTTGTGTATGTTTTGTGAAGTGTCTCACGATGGGTCGCCATGGACAATTTAAGCAGTCACTTTGCTCCGTTAGAACTGTCGGCAGCGACTCTCCAATAAATGACATAAAAGTGAACAGAAAGATCTTTAAATAGGGAACTGAACCCCAGCCAGGGGAAGAATCAGGATGAGACACTCAGACAGCTTAGGACAGGAGGAGGTTGGGCGCATGCAGTGATAGGGCGCGTGGATTGGGACCCGAGTGCAGCTGTGTAATGAGTGACACCTCAGCACCACACTGGAACATTTTGAGGTTTTTTTTTTTATGGTGGCTGGATTGCCAATCCTGTCACCAACCTATAAGTCAGTAGGTCAGTCATTTTCCAACTTGCTATATCCTAACACAGGGTCATGAGGGTCTGCTGGAGCCAATCCCAACCAGCAAAGGGTGCAAGGCAGGAACAAATCCCGGGCAGGGCACACACACAGACAAGCACACACTAGGGACAATTTAGGATCGCCAATTAACCTAACCTGCATGTGTTTGGACTGTGGGAGGAAAACCACGCAGACACGGGGAGAAACTCTATGCAGGGAGGACCTGGGAAGCGAATCTAGGTCTCCTTGCTGCGAGGCAGCAGTGCTACCACTGCGCCACCGTGCCACCCACCAACCCATAAGTGTTCTCTGCAATTTGGAGGACCTGCTTGCAGGGCTTGATGGAGGTTAACGTCATACCCTGAACAGAGCAATTATAGGTTAAGGGCCTTCCTCAAGGGCTCGATGAAGCAGAGTCACTTCTGGCGTTTAGGGGATTTGAGCCTCAGAGCCACCACTCTGCCTATTAGCTAACAACTGGGCTTGAGTTACTGAAAGGTTTCTTCTCGTTTGTCAAATTTCTTGTTTCAGAACAAGTCTTGAGAATCTTTTTGAAGAATCTTAATGAGATACTCGGGTAGCTTAGCTATTAGTTATAATAACAAGATTAATGGACTGAATGGTCTCCTCTCATTTGTCAAATTTCTTATGTTTCAGGACAAGTCTTGAAAATCTTTATTGAAGAATCTGATGAGATATCAGGACAGCTTAGCTATTAGCTGACCAAATGGGCTTGATGGACTGAATGTTCTCCTCTCGTTTGTCAGATTTCTTATGGTCTTATATTTGACCAACACAGAGCAGGCAGCCTCAGTACTTGTGACGTGGCCCAAATTTCATTCCTTTAGTTAGGTTTAATATCCATCCATCCAATTTGTAAACCTGCCTATAAGATGACATCACAAAATAACAGTTGGTGGGCAAACTAGTTGAGTTTCTCTTCATGTAAAGTTTCACAAAGTTGATGCTAAACTTTGTTTCAAATGTGAACATCAATAAAAAGGGTGTTTGAAATGTGTTTTTTGGTGGTGTGGGGAGGGGCGGTCACAAAAGGAACATTGTGCCTTAAGCGTTTGGAAATCCTTTAGATGTTCAGGTAAACCTTCAGCTCATTAAAAGTAGATCACTGCTCACCGCTCTTCCATGTTTCCTCCTAGAAAAGAATAATAGTAACATTCTGCCAATAATAGTAACGTTCTGTCCTACCTGAAAAACAGCTGGGTACTCCTGAAGGAATATAAACTAAAAGTTAATCTTCTGAGAAGCATCTTGCTTGTAACTCTTGGTAAAACAAATCCAACTTTCAGCAGGTGGCTCCAGTTGCGGATTTCCTGTGCTTGAGCCCTGTTGCTGCTTTCTTCACCTCTAGATGTCTCTCTCTCTCTCTCTTTCTCTCTCTGTCGCTCTCCTCATTCATTTCCAGGTTAAGTCCCCTTTAGAGTAACCATCCTGTCCGCGCCATGTCTCCTCCTTATAGGTGCAGATCCCCATTATGTGGCAAGCCCCCATCAACCCATTTTCCTAGGTATACATTTAAGGAGAGGGCAAACTAACAAAAGGCCAACAGGACATGTGGCATATCAGAGATGAGTCCTTCTTGGAGGTCCATCTAGCAGTTGCCCTCTCTCTCTAAATAGGTCCCAGTGTGGAAGAGCTGGGAGCTCTGGGTGGAACTGTGACGTGATGTGGGGTATCATCTCTAGACTCATAGAAATTAGTGGCTGTGACCCTCCAAGCCTTTTAAGCAAAGATGTCACCTTACAAGAGACTTGTGGATGCTTCCTAAGTGGATACGTTCAACTGATGTCAGGTTACACATCATGATGTGAGGAGTTAAAGTCATGGGAGGTTATCCTTAAGTTATAAAACACTACAAGTGAGGTCTCACCTGGATTACTGCATTAAGTTTCAGTTTCCATATTACAAAAAAGACGTAACAGCACTAGAGAAAGTCCAAAGAAATGCAACTAGGCAGATCTAACAGGTCAATCAGCAACTCCATTTTGGTTCAGTTTGGGTGCATAAATAAGTGTGCCCTGTGAACGAAGTGGTGCCCACTCTAGGTCTGGTATCTACACTGGATATAGTGATGTCAAGACAGTCTCCAGCACTTCATGATCCTGATCTGGTTAAATGGGTAAGAACAACACACGGATGTACACAAGCCTGTCAGCTGGTTTAGGTCAGCCCATCATTTAAACCATAAGTCTCATTTATATTTAAAATCTTATCCTTTACCAAGTTTGATGGGCAACCACGGCAATTACTTGTCTGGGACACCAATGGAATGGAAGGACTTGGAGAGAGAGGATCGTTGAGGCAATACCTCCCCTGGGACACTAGAGGGCGGCTGTGGCACAACAGATTCCCACAGGGCATTCTGGGAGCCAGAGTTGGGAGGCGGAGGACAAAGCATGCAGAGAATGAGAGAAAGAGAGAAGGAAGAAGAAAAAGACGAAAGAAGGGACTGAGTATTATGGCTTGTGTACTCGATGTGCTGTGTTTTGTTGTGGGGAGCGAGGGAATAGCGCTGCCATGAGAATTTAACATATGCTGCTTTGGACTTGGTGTCTCTGTGCCTGTCTGTGTCCGGGTTTGGGGAGCTGTACACCCCCACAATTCCACACAATCTTATATTACGATTATTATTTGGTTTAAGAAACATGTTGAGTACAAAAAGTTGATTTTTTTCCCTTCCACTATTTGGAAATCACAAAGGTAAGATTAATCGTTAAATGGCACAGGAATGGAGCATTCTGAAGGGAAAAAAAATCTACTGGAAATGTTTAATGGAGAACACAGAGCACAACCTAGGAAGAAGTATAAGCGCCCCACACGCAGCGATCTCAAAAGATGGACGACACCGAATAGAGGTTAGGCCAAAAATTGCTCAAGACAAATGAGAGAGAATCTGAAACTGTCAGCAAAACGAGAAACCCAATTGAAGTGATCAACAGAAGAAAGAAGAACTGGGTGCTGCACAGTAGGAGAAGTAGATGACGGCTCACTGAGCGAGAGGGTAAAGAAGAGTGCAGCTGGAAATGGCGGAAATTAGATTAGCCTCTGAGAAATGGCAGAAGCTACATCCAGCTCTGAGCACTAAAGAAAACTTTATCCACTTGAGAGCATACTGTACATTAAAGTCGTATACCATCCTGGGCAGAGATGGCCTTTTTTTTTTGCATTCTGTCATAAGCAAAAAATTAAGCAGCATTTAGTGAGAATATAAAAAAGAAACGTGAATTTATTCCTGGACAGTGACTTAGACTGAATGCAGTCCTGAGTCCACTAGGTCAGAGCTTTCCAAACTGCGTGTCATAATGTGGCTTGAGGTTTGTCACCAACTTAATATCCTAATTAATTTAAAATTTGTGTTTTGACTTTCAATATTGAACAAACTAACCTGCAGTATGGCTGTCAAAATGTAAGATTCAAATACTGGTGTTAAAAATAAGTATGCATAAACGTAGCTTAATTAGTCTAGGTACTGCATATATGAGGTCTTTAATCTCTCTCTCTCTATATAAAATCCAACGTCTGTCTGTATGTCTGTCTGCTTTCCACGAGAGAACTACTTAACGGATTTAGATGGGATACTTTTCTATAATTTGCTTGAACATTAGGGTTGATTTTGTGACTTCTGCCATCGTGCTAAGTATCGTAGTTCGTTTGCGGTACCGATTTATTTGCATAAATCCAAAAGAGACACACCAGGCCGAGGGGAGGGAAGCGGGGACCTCCTCATTCACCCGCCAGCCTCGGGGCGTAACTTACATCTGCTTACCTAGCGATCGAGACAACTACTTAATGGATTTAGATGGGATTCTTTTCTATAATTTGCTTGAACTTTGGGATTCTTTTCTATAATTTGCTTGAACTTTGCGTTTGAATTTGCGACTTCTGTCATTGCGTTAAGTATCGTAGTTCGTTTGCGGTACCGATTTATTTGCACAATCTGAGAGAGACACAGCAGGCCGAGGAGAGGAAAGCGGGAACCTCCTTACTGACCCACCAGCCTCGGGGCATAACTTACATCTGCTTAGCTAGCGAACGAGAGAACTACTTAACGGATTTAGATGGGATTCTTTTCAATAATTTGCTTAAACATTCCGGTTGATTTTGCGACTTCCCTCATCGCACTATTGTAGTTCACTTGCAGTAGTGATTTATTTGCGGGAATCTGAGAGAGAGGCATATGGGCCAAAGGGTGGGGGCAGGGCCCTCCTCACTCGTGTGCCAGCCTTGGGGTGTGTACCTTATCTCCGCTTAGCTAGCGAACGAGAAAACTACTTCACAGATTTAGATTGTGTTTTTTTCTAGAATTTGCTTGAATATTCTGGTTGATTTTGCGATTTCTCTCATCGCACTAAGCATCATAGTTCACATGCGGCAGTGATTTATTTGCACTAATCCAAGACAGGGGCTGCAGACCGAGGGGAGGGCGTTGCGTGATGTCAGGAGTGGGGAGCCGGGCAGGGCCCTCCTCACTCACTCGCCAGCCTCCATTCGAGTCAGTCTACCTCTCGCCAAGTGTTGGGGCATTCCTTCCCTCTGCTTAGCTAGCGATACCTGTTTGTTTATTGGTTTTTAAAGTCTGTCCTATTTCACTATTACGTGGGTGGAGCCGCTGGGGATCGCTAGTTTATCATGTATACATAGACTTATACTGCAGCATCCTGGTAAGAAATGGTCCAGCAGTTAACATCTTAATACTGTTAAATTATTTTTGCATCTTTCCACAACGCCATGTTGGTTGTTATATATCATTTTTTTCTGGTAACCTTACTGTGACTAGCATTGCCAACCGAAACGTATGATATGTGATATAAAAGACATGATCGTTAAAAAGTAATCCCATTTTTTTCCGCAATGACCAAAATTTCCAGATAAACCCCTAGTAGGCCAGTGTGTGATGTTGATTAATTTTTTTAAAGACAAACACGTTTTGTGGCAATGACTTTATTGGTTTTGTATTGTTTTTTTTTTTTTGGCTACGAACTTTGCACGTTTTTGACTACATCTTATTTCCAAGTCCTGTTGACTGGAATATTGTCTCATACATTTTTCAAGCCATGAAAAAATCTTGTTACTCATGTTATATCTAGTTGTTTGTTCGCAATATCCAAAACACTTGTGGTTTTGCTAAAGTAAACACTTCCAGTAAATGACAGTTGTGCACAAAAGAAGAATGTGTTCAAGAGGTCCCAAGTTTTATGTATTAAGAATCCCCATCTTGCTCATTCATTAGCATTCATTGATGAAAAACAGCGTCTTCAATTGCCCAAAAAATGTGTGATCTCCATTCTACATAAGACCTGATATTAAATGTTGTTATATACTCAGCAAAAAATGAAACGTCCTCTGACTTTCAACTGTTTTTACTTTCAGTAAACTTAATGTGTAAATATTTGTACGAACACTAAAAGAGTCAACACCATAAGACATAAACTAAAAATGTTTCACAATGTGTCCCTGAATGAAGGGAGGCTCAAAATCAAAAGTACCAGTCAGTATCTGGTGTGGCCACCAGCTGCTTGAAGTACTGCAGTGCATCTCCTCCTCATGGACTGGACCAGATTTGTCAGTTCTTGCTGTGAGATGTTACCCCACTCTTCCACCAAGGCACCTGCAAGTCTCTGGACATTTCTGGGGGGAATGGCCCTAGCCATCGATCCAAATCGATCCCGCTCCAGGGTACAGGCCTCGGTGTAACGCTCATTCCTTCAACGATAAACACGAATCTGTCCATCACCCCTGGTGAGACAAAACCGTGACTCATCAGTGAAGAGCACTTTTTGCCACTCCTGTCTGGTTCAGCGAAGGTGGGTTTGTGCCCATAGGCGGCGTTGTTGCTGGTGATGTCTGGTAAGGACCTGCCTTACAACAGGCCTACAAGCCCTCAGTCCAGCCTCTCTCAGCCTATTGCGGACAGTCTGAGCACTGATGGAGGGATTGTGTGTTCCTGGTGTGACTCGGGCAGTTGTTGTGGCCATCCTGTACCTGTCACGCAGGTGTGATATTCGGATGTACCGATCCTGTGCAGGTGTTGTTACACGTGGTCTTCCACTGCGAGGATGATCAGCTGTCCTTCCTGTCTCCCTGTAGCGCTGTCTTAGGCATCTCACAGTGCGGACATGGCAATTTATTGCCCTAGCCACATCAGCAGTCCTCATGCCTCCCTGCAGCATGCCTAATGCACGTTCACGCAGATGAGCAGGGACCCTGGGCATCTTTCTTTGGGTGTTTTTCACAGTCGGTAGACAAGTCTCTTTAGTGTCCTGCGTTTTTAGAACTGTGACCTTAAATGCCTACTTTCTGTAAGCTGTTAAGGTCTTAACGACCATTCCACAGGTGCATGTTAATTAATTGATTATGGTTAATTGAACATGCATGGAAAACATTGTTTAAACCCTTTACAATGAAGATCTGTAAAGTTATTTGGATTATTAAATCATTATTGTTGAAATACACAGTCCTGAAAAAGGGAAGTTTCTTTTTTTGCTGAGTATAGTTATGAAAAGAATTAGCACAGTGGATCTCATTTGTTACTTTAAAACAAATTGTTTAACAATAACATGGAGACCCAATTGAAAATTGTTTTATGGAAGATTTTGCTCAAATGTTAAGCATTTTTTCATGCAAGGAACCATTAACACATGGAATAAGTTACCAAGTAGTGTGGTGGACGGCAGGACTTTACGGACCTTCAGATCTCAACTTTGTTTTTTTTTTTTTTGGTGAATCTGGGTGCATTGTTTGGTGAATTATTTAGCTAGGATTTTATCCGTGGCTCATGTCATTTTTTACATTTTTATGTGTTATTTTTAAGTTTTGTTAGATATTCTTTTCCTTATTATGTTATTGTTCATGTTTTTTGTTTCATTATGCATTGAATATTATTTTGTATATTTCTTGTGTTTTGAATATAGTTAGTTATGTGCCCTGTACCTTTAAAATAGAGCGACACCATGACATCACCACATATTCTGGGATGTTTGAATGAGTGCCTTAATGGTTCATTGAGTATTGGAGTGTTGGGACATTTATGTAAATATGGTATGGGCTTTTTATTTTTGATTAAGCACGGGAAAGGTGCTATAGAAGTACAATGCATTATTATTATTATTAATAATAATAATATTATTGCCTTGTTTTTGAACTTTGGTCTTGATTTGGACTTGTTTGACATGTGTTGCTTTATATACAATACAATACAACACAATTTATTTTTGTATAGCCCAAAATCACACAAGAAGTGCTGCAATGGGCTTTATATGCATACCCTGTTTTGCTTATTTTTTGTCCACCTTTTCTTTATTTTCAATAAGTCTTTATTGATAAATATTCCTTTTTGGCCCTATCCATTAAGCCAGAGGGGTTTTTTTTTTATGGTTTCTTGTCCCTTAAAGGATATTTTTGTAGACTGACATAGTAATAACATATACAGTATAATAACATAGCTTAACATTAGTGTAACTTTAAACATCTGAGCATTTTGGGTCTGAGTAGGCCTTGTTTAGTTTGGATCAGGTGACCTGTGGTGAGGCCTATATTGGGTTCCAGACTGGGTGAATCCTGGTCTGGTTTAGGATATTTTGAGTCCTGTACCCCTTCTCCTCTCTTTGTGTGTTGCAAACCATAGGGTAGGGTGAAGAGGCTGAATGGCCTGTTCATGTTACAATTATTCTAACATTCTAATGTCCTAAAAGGCAAACAATGAAGGATTAAATAGATATGTGAAAGGTGTAATCAGAAGTAACTTGGATTTCCCAGGGTTTGTGGCTCAAGAAATGTGCTCCTCAACCATCAAACCCCTTGACAGCCATCATTCTATTAGGAAAGAGAATCTGAGGTGAAGAAGTGCCTCTGACTGTAAGGATTTCCACCTCACAACACTTTTAGAGGAGGGCTGACCCGGATAACCTGAGCAAACCTGAAAAAATGGACATTAAACTTTCAAAGAGAGAAACACAGAAAGAGACAAAGACAAAAAGAAGAGACTAAGACCAAAGAGTTCAATCGGTGGAAAAAGGAGAAAACCCCACGTTTGCAGAACCTGCTTCAAAAATGGAACTCTCTGCCCTCAGTGTCCCAGAATCTGTGTCTCAAGATTTCAGCTACTCGACCATCTAAGGACACACAAATAACCCTGACTGGCCTCATTCCAATGTCAGCTGGCCACTGAAAGTCAGAGAGGGGGAGAGAGTGAGACAGAGAACATAAACCAGGACTAAGGATGGTGGTGGAAGAAAAAGGAGGAGGACACAGATTTGCATAAACTATTCCAATACGAATCACGAGCCAAAGTCCCCAATCTCTCAAAGTTTGTGGCTGAAGGACTGGCCTCCCATGCTATGTAAGGACACACAGCTAAATTTACAGGCGTCATTCTCAATTTGAGTGACCACTGAGAAGGAGAGAAGTGATCCTTCTAACCAATAAGGGATACTCTATTATCAGGGGTCACCCAAGGACTGGGGCAATCAAAATTAATTGGCCATGTCAAACATGGATTGGTGGGACTTATTTGACCTCCACTATTACAGAGTTGAGAGTCTTAGACGTTATAAATCTTGTGCGTCGGTGAAGTAACAGAAGAACTCCTCAGAAACTATAAAGATTATTGAAACAATGGCCATGGGATCTGTTAGACAACTGCTTTGTTTGGTTCACTTTTCACTGTTCCTTATAAATTCCTTGGAAGATGTCCATCACTGGAATAGGACAAGGATAGAACAGAAAGAGTCAGTAGGTGACATTTCTAAATATTTCTGACTACTAGTTATGCATTGGTGCAGTCTGTCATGGATACACGATCACCTAAATGAAGGGTAAGCACTTCTTGTTTAATTCTGCTGCTAAAATACTCAAAAATGTACACTCCTGCTCCCCAGTGGAACTTAACGTTCATTTAAGGTCTCAGTATACGGCATAGATATGTTATATACTGTATATATATCACTGGGCGGTCTTCTTTTACCACAACTGTTTAATCATTATATATCACAACCAGTTTGATTCATTTACAGCAATCACTTTATCCCAGTAATATGGTGTATGTGCTTGGATGAGTAAGTGTGCCGTCTTGTACTTTGGGCCTCTTCCCTAAAAGGGGCAATCCTACGCTAAAAGACGACCCCAGACCAAAGTTTCCCCAACATTCTCCCTCTCGGTGAAACTTTCCTCCTATTTCGCATTAGACAAACAGCAAACAGGCACGAGCCGGGCCCGCGCTGCGGCCTGTCCTCCCTGCGTCCTTCCTTAAGCCCCGAGTCATGCATCACTCATCTTGTCACATTGAACTCCAGATGCTCCTACCCTGGAGAATGGTCTGACTCCAGCAATTTTTCTTCATTCTCACTAACAATTTGGTAATGAAATATTGATTTTTAGTTAGATTCATATTGATGCTATTAGGTTTGCATTGATAAATCATGCTGGCCTTCTGTCTGGGTGGCCAGCAGGAGCTACACAGAGACACAGAGATTACGATCAAGTCGTCGAGGTGTTAATTTGATGGATATTTCTTTCTTTCTGCTTGAAAGTGCTACATTTTTTAAAACCAATCTTATTATTTTTTTTTTTTTTTATTTTAAACACAGTGAGAGTCTTTATGATGCCTAAATGCTTCCCGACCAAAACACAGCATCGTAAAGAAAAAAATTAAAGAAATGAGGATGGTACATTAATATTCCATCCTCTTAAATCCAAATGAAACCCCGTTGACTGCAAAACCGGCTCCCCGATGTGTCCCCGTGGATCGGAGATTTCAATAAGCCTAATGTCATCCGGTCCCAGATCCACACCGAAACGGTTAGAGGGGGCATTTGAAATGCTGGGGGGGGAAGCGGGGGAAGCATGCTGTGATAAAGTCCTAAAACCCCAACATGTAACAGGGTACCCGAGAGCAGGTGCTGGTGCGTTCATTAATAAGTGTGAATTCAGCAACAGTTAGCAACAAAAAGGGAGTGCTGCCACGGGTGAGCACAACAATCACCACACTTTCATAATGTCGCCTGGGGAAAGGTACTGTATATTTTTTGCTTCATATTTGGCCCAACCACCATATGTAGTATCTTCTTTAGGCATGAGATGATACACTTAATTTGGATACAATGCATATTACTGTACAAAGGGTTAAGACATGTCATCTGTCTGTCAGGCAGTCCTAAAAACCTTGAATAGGTCTGGCTCTTGCATGCTTATAGTAGTAGTGAGTGCTTCAATTGCAGCAGTAAATGCATCTCATGTACCAGCATCTCTTGTTCTGAACCCTACTGGTCAGTAAATGGTTTTGTACTGGCACCACACCCTCTGAACCCTCCGGGTCTACAGTAACCCTGCGCTTGAAGGTTAAGGCCTCTTTAACACAATGTAGGGAAATCAGCACGATCGAAAGTCCAAGGGGTACCCTCCCCTCTGCAGACCTCTCTGATGCTATATACGTGTAACTATGCTCCGAAAACTCTGAGGACATACAAGCCGACCAAAATGGACAATGCCGGCAATTATTTGGTCCCATTGCTTAGGACACCCCCAGAGAGAAACTTTCAATGCATCCTCCTTTCTTCTTCTTTCCAGCTTTCTTTGTCATTCTTTGGCTACTTGGGTATCTGGCAGCCCTACATGTACAGGTTTTGTGAAACACTGTGTTCTCAAAATATTGGACACAAAAAATATATATCCATCTTAATAAAAGGATCAGAGTCTGTGTGTCTTTGTGTTAATCCGATTGCTGTGTCTCTTTCATTCCAATGGCACATCATAAACATAGGTAGCAGTAAAATGCATTGCGTTTATCAATCCAACGGATGGCACATTGCAAACATTTACTATCTTTTTATGAATCCCATGTCAAATGGTTTATAACATAGACATCTGCATTGAGTTTGTCACTCCAGCAGATGGCACATCACAAACATTTGAAGTAATGCATTTATTATAGAAAATGTTTGTGATGATGAGGGCGGCACGGTGGCACAGTGAGTAGCGCTGCTGCCTGGCAGTTAGGAGACCCGGATTTGAATGTTCTCCCCATTTCTGCGTGGGTTTCCTCCCACAGTCCAAAGACATGCAGGTTAGGTGCAATGGCGGCCCTATTTGTCCCTAGTGTGTGTGCTTGGTGTGTAGGTGTGTGTGCGCCCTGCCCGGGGTTTGTTTCCTGCCTTGCGCCCTGTGTTGGCTGGGATTGGCTCCAGCAAACCCCCGTGACGCTGTAGTTAGGACATAACGGGTTAAATAAAGGATTGATCGATGTTTGTGATGTGCATTTTTTTTAAACTACATATGTAATAAAATACATTTTAGTAGATGATGTACTGTACTGCAAACATTAACGCTGAATACATTGGGGTCTACATTAATTACAACTTGTCTTACATGGGTATCATATCATACATATATATATTAATATATTGTGACAGATAGCGGGCACTCTCGCTCCCTTGAACCCTTGTTCAAGACGTCAGACACCAAGTATAAGTCCAAATATTGACTTTATTATTACACAACAGTGCACAAAGCACGCTCCTCTCCACAATACTCATAAATAAACACAATAACAATCCTCCAACTCCCAGACGCGTTGCCACCCTTCCACCCAGCTCAGCTCAACGCTCTGGTGTCTCTTTCAGTCTTTTATAGTCCTTGACCAGGAAGTGCTTCTGAACCCTCAGTCCATGTGACTTCTTAGCACTTCCGGATCAGATCAAAAATCTTCTTTTTCTTCACCCCGGAAGCACGTCATTCCCCTTGTCCATGTGACTCGGACGTACTTCCCGGGGCGTAGGGCAAATAATATTCTTTGCTCCTCCCTGCAGCTCCATCTAGCGGCCCCTGTGGTATCCAGCAGGGCTGTGGATGAAAACTCCATTGTCCAGAATTCCCTGCTGGTCTTCGGGGCACCTCCATGCTGTAGGGAGGGCTCCAACTGGCGGGCTGGGGGTATTGGCCGGGATGATAAGCCGGCCATAGACCACAATATATATATATATTTTGTGGCGGACGGCTGGGGCCCTTACCCAGTGGAAGTGCCGGGGGAGAGAGCAGGCTCAGGGCATTATCTTCACCAGCCCTTCTGGATTGCAGTGGTGCCTCAGATTCCCCCAGGGCTCCATGGGAGTTGAAGTTCGGCACAGCCCTGTTGGTTTCAATGGGTGCCTCCATGGGGTGATTCAGGGGCTGCCGAGCTCTACTACGCTGAGCTTCCACCTCACATGGAAGTATTTTCAGCTGATGCTAATGGGCCTCCATAAGTGCTCCCGGGTGCAGCAAGAAAGGAGCCTGCCACCACTACTCCAAGAGCCAGAGTCGGAATGTGTAGGACAAAGCATGCTGGAGGAGTAGTGGAGCTGGAAGAGAAAGAGAAAGAGAGAAGAAGAAGGAAGAAGAAAAGACATTGCTGTGTGCTGCTTATTATGCTGTAACTGAGAAGGTGGGAAACCAGGGAAGCGTTTCCCACAACCAAAGTATACATTTATATATTTTTTGAAGCATTACAGGTTTTTGGTGCATAACAGCAAAAAGCCGCTTAATCACTTTGGTTATGCTTAGCTATTGGAATAAAAAGAAAATCAGCATTTAAGGAATTAAGATTCTGATTGGGAATGTGAGGGGAAAGGCACTCGAAAATGTAAGAAGGACCAAGAATATTCAGAGCTTTGTTTATGATTAAGAGTAAGTATCTATCTATCTATCTATCTATCTATCTATCTATCTATCTATCTATCTATCTATCTATCTATCTATCTATCTATCTGTCTATCTATCTATCTACGAGGTGTGGCAGAAAAGTAATGAGACTGGCAACACTGCAAGCGATCTGGCAACGCGTCGCTGTTGTCCTTGATAGAGCGCGTGTATCAGTACCCTCCCATAGCTCAGTGCGAGTTTCAACTCCTTCCGTTAACTACGTGATTTTTGTGACTGCTATTAGCGAAGTTGTGTTTTTGGTTGTGCGTCACACAAAATGGAACAGCGGAATTTGGAGCAACGTTGTGCCATTAAACGGCAAGTGTGACGTTTGAAAAGTTAAAACAGGCCTATGGGGAACATTCTTTATCCCGAGCTCAAGTTTTCGCTGGCACAAATCATTTTTGGAAGGCAGAAAACACGCTGAAGATGAACACCGTTCAACTTCGAAAACCAATGAAAACATCGAACGTGTGAACACTCTTGTGAGATTAGACCGTCGTTTAACATTAAGAATGTTGAGTGAACAATTAAATTTGAACAGATTTACCGTTCATCAAATTTTGACTGAACATTTGCACATGTGAAAGGTCTGTGCCAAAATGGTGCCAAAAAAACTCACAATTGAGCAGAAGGAAAATCGAAAAAACGCATTCCTGTGGTTCCCCAGCCCCCTGATTCACCTGACCTCAGTCTGTGTGACTTCTTCCTTTTTCCTAAACTGAAAAATGTCCTCAAAGGACGTCATTTCGGGAAAACATCCAAAAGAGTGTAACGGACATGCTGAAGACCATACCGGTTGAAGACTTCCAGCGCTTCTACCAACAGTGGGAACAACGTCTCCATCGGTGTGTAGCTGCCCAAGGGAACTACTTTGAAGGGGAGAACATTGATGTTTGAAAAAAATAAAAACTTTAGTAAATAAAAAATCAGTCTCATTACTTTTCTGCCACACCATATCTATCTATCTATCTATCTATCTATCTATCTATCTATCTATCTATCTATCTATCTATCTTAAAATCAGTTCTTAAAGACACAGGTAACCAGTGTAACGGTGCTAAGACTGTGGAGATGTGCTCAGATTTTCTTTCACTGGTTAAGATTCTTTGCAACTGTAGTTTGAAGTTGCTAAAGTTGCTTTATATCTTTTTGAGGTTGTCCTGTTAGCTGGGGTCTAATACGGTAGCATCAGGACCAAGGTAGAAGTAAGCAGTTGGAAGAGGTACAATCCAACACTGGCTGGGTACACAGTAACTTACTAAATTATTAATCCGTCTGTTTCTAAAATGAGTTCATTCAAGTTTTGGAACCACAGCCTGTTCCAGAAGCAGTATTGGCACAAAAGGATCCAACAGTGGAAAGCATCCTAATCCATGACAGGAGACGATTGCAGCCACCCTCCCTCATCTATCTATTATGGGATATGAGGAGATATCAGAAGTATCAGGCCACAAGCCAGAAGCTCTCGGTGGTCCATTTTTGGGCACACTCACTAACGTACCCATACTAACTCACACTGATTTGAATTGCTAATCATCTCCTAAGCTGGAGTATCTAAACCACACGCAGACCCCCGGGAGACCCTTCCTACTCCACAGAATCAATGCATGAAGGTACAGTGGGATATCCAAAATCTCTAGAGTGGTGGGGCAACAGAGATAACCACTGAAAAATCTTTCAATAAAGTGAAGTAATGTTGAGCCGTGAAAAATGAAAGTCGCTGGTTAAAAAGCTTGGAGCCATTAATGTCACAGAAGCTGAAATCTGATGGCAGGCTCTTTCAAGAACGTTGTGTCAGCCAAACCTATAAAGCTTCTAGCGTGTAATGCTCCTGTCACAGAAAAGTGCTGCGTAAGCCCTGTGCAACTGGAAAAAAAAGGACACTAACTCAATATATTGATAATGTGTTTTTTCATGCCAATTAACAAGCAAAAATGAATTTCTAAAGACAAAAGGCCAGCCCAAGGTTTGAAGATGACCCGTCTGAACTCCAGGCTGCTGTGTCAATACCTTTGTGGCTTTCCAAAAGGATGCAGAAACAAAAGTCATATTTCCAGAAAATACTGCACAATAGCCTCCCATCTGCTTATTCTTTTATAGTTTATATAGCCGTCTCACACCTCCAGAGTCCTGGGTTCAAATCCAGCTCAGTCCACTGCCTGTTTGAAATGTGCGTGTTCGTTTTGCACCAGCGTGGATTAGTGTGCTGAATTATATCCCACTACCTTGAAGATTTGTAGTTTTGGTTTATTCTGTGACACTAAATTGAGTGAGTGTGCCCTGTGATGGACTGGCACCCCATCTACACTGGTTCACACCTTGCACCCAAAAACTGCCTCAATACACTCCTCTGACTGCTGACAACCCTGATGACAATAAAGTGGGTTAGAAAATGGATGATGTGCTCATCCAGGGGAATAACAGGCTTGAAAGAAAGAGACCTGGTAGTCCCCATTTGTTTCTTAACCCAAATAAAAGCAAACACACGATGGTGTAAAATAAAAACTAAACTGTCGCCACGAAAATAAAGTGTCTTCAATCAATCAGGTTTATTTATCTGCCTTTGGAGAGTCACAGAGCTACTTAGCTGGTCATTCTGGGTAAAGGTGATGCCTCCTACATAACCCCAGAGATCAGAAGGGGCGGAGCCAGTTACCCTTAGTGGGCGGTCTCTCTGTACTGTGGGGGAAGAAAAAGACAAAACATCGCCCTCTCTCGGCTCAGGGTGGGATAACATGCATGGGAAGAACTTGGGAGGGTGGTGCTCTGACGTGCACGCGTGACAATGGATGGATATATGACCAACTATCAAATTAACACAATGAAGACAAGGAAGGGGTTCTCCCATAATAATTCAAAATATAGACGTGAACGGTGTCTCATGCTGGCAATGTTTGTCTGAAACAGAGATAGGCTAACAGTGAGAAATACTCTAGTGGTCCTTAGTTTAGCTTGGGTGATTTTTAAATAATTTACTAGAAAAATACCTAAAACTGGTGGGGCAGAATGGTTTGTGTATCTGGAGTTCAGATGATCTGAATAACCTGAACTGGGCATTTAGGGTAATGATAATTAATTGAATATGCAGAGCATCAGGATTAAATTTAAAATGAAGTTATGAGAAAGCCATTTTAAAGTAATGTGTTTTTCAGCAGTTTTTTTAAGTTCTCTACTGTATCAGCCTGGCGAATTCCTACTGGCGGGCTATTCCAGATTTTAGGTGTATAACAGCAGAAGGCCGCTCACCTCACCACTTCTGTTAAGTTTAGCTCTTGGAATTCTAAGCAGACACTCATTTGAGGATCTAAGGTTACAATTTGGAGTGTAAAGTGAAAGACATTCTGAAATATAAGATGGGGCGAGATTATTTAAGGCTTTGTAAACCATAAGCAGTGTTTTAAAGTCAATTCTGAATGACACAGGTAACCAGTGTAGTGACATCAAAACTTGGGTGATGTGCTCGGATTTTCATTTCCAAGTTAGGATTCTAGCAGCTGCATTCTACACTCGTTGCAGTCGATTGATGTCTTTTTTTGGGTGGTCCTGAGAGGAGTGCGTTACAGTAATCTGTAATCATACATTGCATGGGAGAGTGAGTGGTGTGTGGAGGGGGTCCTCCTATTTTGAGAAGAGTTTTGAGTGCGATGTAACACACAGATTATATTGAAGGGCTTTGTTGGGTATTTACTGAGTGTGTGTCTTTATTGACAGAATGCCACCCCCAAAAAAATGTTGCCATCTTGGTTCTGGTTCTACTCTGCACTATAGCAGCGAATTTAAAAATGTGAAAAAATGGCACATGTGAAACAATATACACTACCGGTCAAACGTTTGTCAACCATTGTAAAGATAACAGGTTTCATTAATCGAAGTGTTCACCACCCAAATCGGTACTCGTGAATCTAAGATGTTTAACAGGCATTCCCGGTATTACGTTGTGGATTTGCCTGCGAATATTTAGCGGCAGCGTGTCTATGAACTTAATTTAAACTTAAATTTTACACCTTGCTTTCCTATTGATATGTCTGCAAAGGCTTGTTCAGATTCATAGGGTTGTTCCTTTCTTACTGCATCAATAAACAGCTCGTCTTCCTCTTTATCTGAGACATCACACACTGCATGCACGGGTTTACCTTTCCGAGTCCTGCAAACTTTAGTGAAGTGGTTCAATTTACCACATTTTTTACACTATCTTCCTTTAGCTGGACATTGACTTTGTTTCCGCAGTAGCTGCACTTATGAATATGCTTGTATGCGTCACTCGCTTCATATTCTTTTGCTGCCTTCTCAGTTGTGTAATACGTTTTTTGTTCAGCACTCTTTGGAGGTCTTCCTTTTTCTCTATGTACTGCGTTCACAATCAGTTCACGTGAGCCGCTCGGAGTACATGCATCGAAGGTTCTCAGCTGTGGTTGTGCTATCTCATGCGATGTCCACGGCTTTATTTAATGTTAGCTCAGTCCCGTCACCTAAAAATTTCTGTCACACTTTGTGCCAAACACTATTCTATCCCTGACCATCTCATCTTCGTTTGCATAAGCACAGTCCTTCACCAGCAATTTTAACTCCGTCACAAAGTGATCAAAAGTCTCATTTATACCTTGCGTCTTCTCACTAAACTTGTATCTCTCCAAAATCGTATTTGTCTTAGGCATGACAAACACCTCGTAGCGGCAGCGTGTCTATTGGATTGCTGCTAACAGACGGCCTTATATGGGCAGGCACTCAATTATGTGGGAGGTGTGGTGATGGGTGACGCAACTCCGCCTCACACGCCGACCGAGCTGCAGGTTATGGCCGTATATATGTACGTAATTAGGATTCAGTTATGACCGTTACGTGTAGAATTTCGAAATTAAACCTGCCTCACTTTTGTAAGTAAGCTGTAAGGAATGAGCCTGCCAAATATCAGCTTTCTACCTACACGGAAAGTTGGAGAATTAGTGATGAGTCAGTCAGTCAGTGAGGGCTTTGCCTTTTATTAGTATAGATGTAGTCAGTTGAATTACTAAAATGGTGAAAAGATAAGTAGTGAACAGCCAGAGGTTTAATTTTAAAGTTCAGGTTAGCAAAAACTGAAAAAAAGAAATTTCAGAATATTACAAACTAGCCGTCCCCCGCGGCTCTGCTTGCGTAGTTGTGAAACAGGACAGTGAGGAGGTCCCCGTCCATCTCCCTACTCTTGACGTCACGCTTCGTCTTCCCCTCTGCCCGCAGCCATTGTCTCAGATTAGCACGAATATATTACTCCAGCAAGCGAACTATGATTCTTAGTGCGATGAGAGATGTGACAAAATCAACCAGAATGTTCCAGCAAATTCTAGAAAAAGGCTCGATTTAAATCCGTTAAGCAGTTCTCTCATTTGCTAGCTACGTGGAGGTAAGGTACGCCCCGAGGCTGCCACATGAGTGAGGAGGGCCCCCGTTCCCCTTCTCCTTAGCTTGCTGCGTCTCTCTTGGATTCGCACAGATAAATCGGTACCGCAAGCAAACTACGATACTTAGCGCTATGAGAGAAGTCGCAAAATCAACTGAAATGTTCAAGCAAATTATAGAAGAACACCAAATCTAAATCCGTTAGGTAGATCTCTCGTGAAAAGCAGACTGTCATACACGTCCGCTTAGGAGGCAGCCAACAAGCCCTGGGGTGAGTAAAGTATCACGAGACGAAGCGTTGCTTAAGGGTACTAACATCTCTCTCTCTATCTTCAGACTCAAAGAAGAAAAATACAGCACCTACCTCCATTACAACACTTCAAAATGGCTGCTCTCCACATCCGCTTGCTTCTCCCAGTTGATGATGTCACTTCCGTTCCCACAAGTTCAACGTCATTTCCGACTTACTGTATTTGACGCCACATCCTGTTATTCCATTTCCTGTCACCATTTTGTTTGCTATAAAAGCACATGCAATCTTGCCTTTGGTGTCAAATGTTTATTTTGATCTTTTTGCATTTCATCTTTTCATCCGTGCGTTGGACATTATACGGGGTGTCGCAGTAGGGGGCAGTAGTGCTCCCTTGAACCCTCAGGTACCACGCCAAACACCTGGTAAAAGTGCCACAATAATTCTTTTTATTATAATAATTACGTGCACTAAGCACCCTCCATTCCACACTATTCATAAATCAATACACAATAACCAATCAATAATCACAATCCTCCACTCCCAGACGCGTTGCCCTCCTACCACCCAGCTCAGCTCGCCGTCTGGGAGCTCCCTCAGTCCTTTTATATTCCCTGACCCGGAAGTGTTCCCAATCCCCAGTCCATGTGATCTTGTATCACTTCCGGGTCAGGTAAAAAGTACTTTTCTTCATCCCGGAAGTCCGTCGCTCTTCCTATGACGAACTTCCGGGTCATAGTGCACAAATAAGTCTTTGGTCCTCCCTGCAGCTCCCTCTTGCGGCCCCTGTGGTATCCAGCAGGGCTGAGGATAAAAACTACATAGTCCATGACTCCCTGCTGGTCTTAGGGGCACCTCCATACTGCAGGAGGGCTCCATCTGGCGGCTTGGGGGACTTGGCCGGGATAAACTGCCGGGCACAGTCCACATGGGTTATTCCCCAACTCTTTTCAACGTGTTGTTGTCAACTTATTTTGATCTATTACAAGACAGACAGACAGACAGACGTTGGATTTTATATTTTTACAGATGGGCCTTCTTCAGGGAACAACTAATAGGTAACAAAATCTGGGTGTTCTGCAGAAGTTGAAGGAAATGAAGCCTTGCAAGTTGAAGCAAACAATTTGCACACGTGTCCCAACTTCTTTTGATTGCTTAAAAAACCACTCTATGTGTCTTAAAGCAGACTGTGTTACTACGCTATGTGCATTTCCCCTAATATAGTATCTAAAATAAACTATAATAAAGTATCTATCTATCTATCTATCTATCTATCTATCTATCTATCTATCTATCTACACCCTCTGTAGTACTACTTGGATGATATTCCAGTAATAATAGCAAGAAAATGACAACTAACAAATGAAATGAGACAGAGCATTATTACCCTTAGAAGTGTAGGCCTTTCATTTATAGAAACTATTGGTGAGTCCAATGGTGTCCTACACAGTCCAAAGGCTACTGGAAGACACTCTGATAGGATGAGATCTGGCAGAGCCAAAGTCAACAGCCAATCAGAAGAGACGTTTCTGAGAGTCACCAGCTTGCGTGATCACAGGCGCCTCACAGCACAGCAGCGTCAAACACAGCTCAACAGTGCAAGTGGACAGAAGCAAATGTCAGTTTGTACTGTGAAGGGGAGACTTTGTGCTGCGGGTTTGACAGGGCGAGTGGCAGGAAGAAAGCCATTCCTTAAAGGACAAAACAGGGCCTTGAGATACCCGCCGTGGACTACTATAGACTGAAAGAAAGTCTTATGGACCGATGAATCCAAATTTGAAATCTTCGGATCATCACGCAGGGTGTTTGTATGCCCTGTCGAGTTGGTGACAGGATGGTCCCTCAGTGTGTGACACCAGCTGTCCAACATGGAGGAGGACATGTGGTGGTCTGGGGATCTTTTGGTTGGTGACTTGCACAGAGTGACTGGCATACTGAGTCACAAGGGTTACTGCAGTTTGACTGTTATATCAGCGAAATGTGCAAGCTACTTTGATTAATTGAAAATTTGAATATTGTACGCTTAATGATTCCTTGACTTATTTTTTTATCTGCCTTTGTTTAATTGTTCTATGCCTTGATTTCATGAAGCATTAAGACATACAACTGCATGCATTTCTGTAAAACCAGAGGTGTTTTAGAACTTTTGACCCGTTAATCTAAGGCACCCAAATGAGTGCCAATGCCCATCCCATATTTATTCAGGGGAATCTGGCCACCGGCAGCAAAGAGAGGCTCCAACAATGCCTTCTGTATGCCACCCTTCACATTATTTGCATATGCACAAAAGAAAATGTTGCACTGAAAGGTTTTATTTCTGTTGAACCAATTAATCTGGGCAGACTGCAGAAGACCAAAACCTCTGCATCATTATATGACATTTAGTGCAAATGTAATTTTGCTCTGCAATTTTGCTTTATGCACCTTTGCCATGACATTGCCAGACAATAATATATGTTTGGTTTTTCAGAATTAGGATTCATTGTATCCATTAAATGTCTAATGCATGTCGGGCTTCAGGCTTGAAATGTGAGAGACAGGCTAAAAAAAGAAAGATAAAAAAAAAAACAAAGAAGAAAAAGAAGAAAAGTCCTTCTTAGGATTTACCTGATCCCAAACTGCCACCCGAGCTGACATTTTCAGAGACCACCTCTCATCTGCAACACATCTGAAACTGTCCTTTAGCTTTGACGGATGAGGCTCAGTGACATCATGAGCCTCATTAGAGAAGAATCATCCCCGGTGATTTACCTCTGCGAAAATGGAGTCTATACATTTGGTCAGGAGTGGTCCAGACGCAAAACACGACAGCCGTTCGATAACCAAGTGGTGCCCTAACTCTCGGTTAACCTTTAAAAGCTAAGTGGCTAAAGTCACATCTCAACAGGATTGCCACTCCTGTGGCATTAGAATGACCCAGGGCGTTGCTTGACCTCATCATTAGGCGTCATCCATTCATTTCTTGTACAGATTTAACAGCATTGGACATCCATATGCGTTGTTTATCTCAGTATCACCCTTTGAATTATTTAGATTTGCTCCTTGAAATATAATTATGTGCACAATTCCATCCAATTTTCCCGAACTCTCCCAGAAAGCATCAGGTTGTAGCAGGTGCCACATGTGCTAATGTCCCGTTGTCAGTTTGTGGCTCCTTAGGGTGCACTTCAAGAAATGGGTTACTGATAAGACACCTTTAAAGGGGAGAGGACACAACATGGACAGGAAGATTGATGCTGAAGACTTTTTGCTGTAACTGGAAAAGAAGGGGAAGAGATAGAGAGAGAGACATCGTACGGTGGAGAAAGGAGAAGAAATGAGTTAACGCCTGAGAATCCACCTTCTGGAAGAAGTCGATACAAGGGAGACACGTCTCTGAAGACAAACTTTTTTGGTTTCTCCAAGCAATCGACTCTGTGGGACCGGTAGGACAGAACTTGCTTTGTTATCGTCTCGGCTGCTGGCTTACTCCATGACGCTTCCACATTACATCTTGCTCGGGAACTGTAAGGACAGTAAAACAGTTTGGGAAACTGGTTTATCGCAGGCGAGAACATCTCACCCCCTAATCTGTGGAAAGTTGCCAACAAGTTGATTCTTGTTAGGTACTTCTTTGTGGGGCAGGGGAAATGACTGAATCTGTATTTTCTGTCTATATGTTGTGGTAGATAGGGGGCGCTCTCGCTCCCTTGAACCCCTGTCAACGACTCCAGACACCAGGTAAAAGTCCAAATGTTGACTTTATTTTTATGCCACAGTGCACAAAGCACCCTCTCCTCCACAATACTCATACAATAACTAATCAATACACAATAAACCAATCCTCCAGCTCCCAGACGCGTTGCCCTCCTATAGTCCTTTTATCTCTCCTGACCCAGAAGTGTTCCTAATCCCCAGTCCATGTGACTCTCAATCACTTCCGGGTCAGGTACAAGTTCTTTTCTTCACCCCGGAAGCACGCCATTCCTCTTGACCACGTGTGCTTCCAGGGCGTAGGGAAAATATCCATTGCTCCTCCCTGCAGCGTTCCCTAGTGGCCCCCATGGCATACAGCGGGGCTGTGCATAAAAACTCCATTGTCCATGCCCTGCTGGTCTTCTGGGGACCTCCATGCTGCAAGGAGGGCTCCACCTGGTGGCTTGGGGGTATTGGCCGGGATAAACAGCCGGCCATCCTCCACAATATATATATATATATATATATATTATATAAAAAAAATCTTGGGTCGAGACGTCACCTTCTTGGAAAAACACTTTGATGTCCCCTCGAGAACAAACACTTTAAAACAAGGTCACAGATATCTAACCTCTCAGTTGTTGGAATGCTTTTGGCAGACACGTTTCATTTGCTCTCAGCTCTTAAAAGTGTTATACGTTCTACAGTAGATGGCATGTCAATGACTAAGTGAAGAAGAAAGAGCAGCGCATCGAAAAGAAACCCAAAAAGCGTTAGAGAGAAAAGGCAAAAAAGAACAATAATAATCTATGTGCAAATTCTGAAGATAAGGAAAGTAATAATCAGCCCGGATCAATTGGAACTGAAAACCTCATAGGTCCAATCGGGGTCAGAAATAAAAGACTTCATAAAGACGTTCTAAAACATTGGAGCGATATACATGCAGAGCAGGTTAGAGAATATGAAAGTAGGAAAATTCAAAAATGTAAAAAAAAAGAAAGTAAAGATCGCATTAGCACAAACAAATGGAAATTATTACTCGGTGAAATAACAAAACAGCAAAAAGAGCTCGATATATGGACATAAGTGATATGTCATAAGTATGTAAATATTAGCAAGACTTTAAAGTTTAAGTTGGAGACTTGTAGATCAGCTAATTTGTGTTGCCATCAGGGAAAAGTAGAGTTGCCTCTCAATGAAGAGGCGTATCTGCAAGAATTAAAATATTTGTTGTTTGTTGAAAGTGAAATCCACAAACACTACGGGCAAAATATCCGAGTTTACAATAATCTTCGTGATCGCGTCATTCAATGCTTAAAACATAGATTTACACAATAATTTATCCATATACGCTATGAGAATCTGTGGTCCTGCAACAATTAAAGCTACGACAAGTTTAATTTCGAAGAAACCACACTTTGGTCAGATGTATATTTATGATCACAGAGAAGCAATGCAACATAGAATCGAAAGAGTATGTAACAGTTCCCATGAAAATAACAATCTCTTGTCACACATGCGTGTTTAGGGGACAACTAAAGGGCCTGAATAGAGTAATTCCACGCCGGACCAGGGGGTCGTGAAGTGTACTAATTCTCTCTCTCAATCCCTTGCAGACCATTCTCGGGAAATTCCACCCAGTTCTGGGGCAGCCAACAACGTCACTTCCGGTTCGGGTCCTGATGACATCACTTCCTCTACTGGCCTTTAAAGCTCCCATCTTGCTTCCATTTAATCAGTTCTGTTTTGGACTCAGTTGTGTGAACATGTCTGTTGTTATTAATCAGTTTTGCAGCAGGGAAAAATTATATGGGTGGTTGCCCCAAACCTTCCCAATATCTTTTGGTCGTTTTAGTGACACTCTTTAAATTGTATATCAGGGGTGGGCGATTGAAGCGAGCAGGGGCGGCGCCCTCTAGTAATATAATATAATATAAAGACTTTTCGTACATTCATTCATAGCATGTACTCATTTTCAGGGTCAAGTGGGGCCCAGGCCTGCCCTGTTAACGTCGGGTAAGGTGCGTACCATGGACTCCATTGCAGGGCACACTCATCAAACAGCCACAGTCAGTCACTGACACCAAACCAGTTAAAAAATAACTAGAGACATTGTATATCCCGTGTAAAAAGGAACAGACTTGACACACGTAAAAAGGTTTGGGGCAGCCACACGTATAATATTCCTAGCTGCAAAGGTTTTCTTTTTCATTCAACAGAATTGTTGATCATACAGAGTCCAAGACAGAATTGAGAATGGTTGGAAAAGATGGCAGTTTTAAGTGGTCAGACAGGAAGTGATGTATGTTAACTGGAAGTGATGTATGGTGACCGGAAGTGATTTTTTTCTGGCATCAGCCTGGGCACCGGAACTGGAAGTGACGTTCTTGACTCAGATAGGTTTTCCTTTGGCTGGTCTGTAGAGATAGCAGGAGAAGGTTTAGTGCACCCTGCCCTCCCCTAGCCTGGCGTGGAATTACCTTTACTCGGTCCACACAACGTCCCCCTATTCGCACATGTGTGACACCAGATAACCAAACCCGAGGGTGGACGAGCAAAGTGAGCAGGGGGTGGATCCCCCAGTATATATGTATTTTTTTTCTCTTTTTCATTGTTTTATTGCTTATTGTCTTATGCTGATCTGGGGCGTGTGGTGAGGGGTCAAATATAAGGATGAGCGTTGGTCACATTACCCCGAAAAATTTTAATAACGAACTGCTTTTCCCTACCGGTTTTCTGATCGTGCAGAAACCCGGGGTTTAATTGTTTTCCCGGGGAAGTGGTACAAGGTGCAAACCCTTGGAAGAAGTTTTGGACAGGGAACCAGCCTATCACAGGGTGAATACACACACACACACATCATGGACCAATTTAGCAGTGCCAATTCACCAAATCTGTGGAAGGAAACCCACACAGACACAGGGAGCATATGAAAATTCCACACAAGGGAGTACCTGTGAACTCCAGTCTCCTTATTGTCACTGCGCCATCATGCCAACTAAGGGTGCCCTCCATAATGTTTGGAGCAAAGACACATTTTGTCCCTGATTTCCCCCTTCTGTTCCCACAGTTTAAAATCACAACTCAAACAATTTTACAATTCAGATGCAATTAAAGTGCACATTGCAGATTTTTATTTCAAGGGATTTGCAGACATTTCGGTCCCACCGTGTAGAGATGACAACCCCTTTAATGCATTTCTGCCTTGACGTGGCTTGTTTGGTTATTATAGACCGCTCATGTTCTTTGTTCAGTGACTGGACAGCAGCGCCTTTGAGGTAGAGATGAGTCTATGCACCTGATGATTTGAAAGACAGTTTTATTCCAGTGGGTTTCAGGCTCCTTACTAACAGGAAAAAGAATAAGTCCAAGGAACTGTTGTTACTGCTGAATGATCCATTCACTTACTTATCGAGATGGGAGAGAACTTTGATTTATAAATTTGGCTGAAACCTTTATCCAAGGTGACTTACAACATTTATGATACAATTGGTTCCATTTCTTTTGGTTTCCGAATTGGAGCACAGACAGGTCATGTGGGGTCAGTTGTGGGATATGAACCCACAACCTCAGGATTTGAAGTTCAAAGCCTTACCCACCACATCTCACTGCCAGCCTTGTAACCACTCGATTAAAAGTATCATGTTGTGTTAATGTGACGTTGTGTTATTTAAACAGGGTGTGCTTATACAGTACATGTATTTAGTTGTGGAATTCTTTTGATCAGGGGTTCCCAACCAGGGGTGTGAAATTGCATTCAACGGGGGTGTGACAAAGAGGAATCCATCCCTTATCCAGCCCACTATATCCTAACTACAGGGTCACAGGGTCTGCTGGAGCCAATCCCAGCCAACACAGGGCACAAGGCAGGAAACAAACCCCGGGCAGGGTGCCAGCCCCACCACAGGGCACACACACACACGCCCTCACACCAAGCACACACCAGAGACAATTTAGAGTCGCCAATCCACCTAACCTTTGGACTGTGGGAGGAAACTCATGCAGACATGGGGAGAACATGCAAACTCCACGCAGGGAGGCTAAGTCACGATTTTCCAAGTGCAGTAATGTACAGTATATGGTTCAATTTGTGATTCAAAAATGAAAAGTTTGATGTTTTCATCTTCAAATGTGATATGACTTTTATATGGGGTGTGAACATAAAACAACCATTTTATAGGGGTGCTGGGCACAGAGGAGGCTGGGAACCACTGGTTTAGATAGTTAGATAGATAGTTATAAAGGTATTATATAATAGATAGAGAGGTTAATATAAAAGGTACTATTTATCTATAAATAGTTATAAAAGGCACGATAGATAGATAGATAGATAGATAGATAGATAGATAGATAGATAGATAGATAGATAGATAGATAGATAGATAGATAGATAGATAGATAGACAGGTTCTTCAAGTAACCAGAAGACTGATTCCAGATTAATTCCCACTCTGTTTGTTTTAGTGTGCCAAATTAATAACATATTGCGGTAAAAAGTGGGCAGCACAGATAGCGCCAATCGCTTGATGTCAATGAAAAGGAGTTGCAAATCAAAATTAAGATTTCCGACCCTATGAAAAAACGCGAAAGCCAAACTCTTCCACAGTAAAGGCTGAGGGGCATACAAGAGACGTTGTAAATCTGTCAGCCTAAAAGCTTAAATTCTGCACAGAATGTCCACCAAGCCCTGATCACCTTCATCTACAGCATATGTACCACACTGCGCTTAATCCAATGAAGTTTTCCCAAATAAAATCCAGCAATATCTCCTGAATTTCTTTCAATAGCCAAATTGGAGGATATGTACACCTAAATTTATGCCAAAGCATTGAAGCAATTAAATTATTAACAATCAGCACCCTACCCCAAAAAGAGAGTTTGGCAACCACCCATTTCCATTTCTTCAGTCTCCTCTGAATTTGATCAATTAAGCCCTCCCAGTTATCAGCTGTGGCACCAGATTTCCCAATTTAAATAGATAGATAGATAGATTGCTGCCAACAAAATAGCGTGGTCATTACCATAAAGGCTGTTTCTTCTGTCATCAGGTCAGGTTGCTTGGGTAAGAAGTGACGTCTCCTTCCAGGCGGTTATACTTTTATGGCCCAGGGACCAAAGGGGGCGGAGTCAGTTGCCCTCACTGGGTGGTTTCTCTGAACTGTGTAGGAAGAAGAAGAAGACAAGACAGTCAGCAGCAGCACTCCCTCTTGGTCCAGGCTAGTATCACATACCTGGGAGGATGACTCTCTGATGAGCATGCATTTAATACATAGATAGATAAATCTACATCTATATATATTTATATCTATGTTTTGCTCCCTCTCTCCAGTACAGATAGATAGATAGATGAAGAAAATAAGGAAGAAAATTTTAGAAGGAAAGAAAGGAAAACCACTGCCTTGGCAGTCCAAGTCTTGGAACTCAATAAACTTTCAATGAGTGAGGTTAATGGCCGCATGCCTCTGAACCATGTGGATAGAACTGGAAGTCATGAACACAAAGAGGCGATGCGACATCCACACAGAATCAAACTTTAATCCAAAGTGCTGTGAGGTTTCAGTAAAGTTGGATGTAGAGCAAGGAGATTTAAATGTTGATTGAAATCGATCAAACTCAATAAAGCAGACTAAATGACAAGCCAGACCGAGCTCAAGAATATTAACAATGTGAATCTCATGGTTCTTCACACACACATTGAGATCTGATGCTGAAAAATTTCTAATAAAAAAACCTACGGCAATTTTCATTATATGCATATATCTAAAATAATTATATGATTTTCATTTTATGTAGCTATCTCCAAATTACTCTAGATAATGCATTTTTCAATCAATTTCAGGTACCATTACCCACACATCTGTGCCACATGATCAGTTTTTCTTATTGGCTGACTTTCCCACTGACACCTTTGAAAGCCCCTCTGTAATTCTGGATGTCAAACAGATTCTTTTTGAATCTTAATTTGGAGTAATTTCAACAAAAAGTGCACAGCCCTCTTAGATTTCCCAACTGAGAGGATGATGATTTGAGTAGCCAGAGTGACGGCAGAGAGTTGAATGATTTTTCAACGTCTTACCGTATTTGAAAGACAAAAACGTTTCTGAATTGGATGGAGTTATTTGTAATTTGTTTTGTGAAAGAGTTGCATGTCTACTATGGGTTAACTACAGAACTACCAGATAGTTAATTAACTTTTAGTGGACAAAGTGCATACATTAGGTTCTTGTAGCGTGTCCATCCAAACTTTAACCGTTGGTTGCTTCACCCTCTTAAATAGACTCATAGTGTAAAAAGAGCCATTAAAAGTTTATATATGAAAAACATGTTTCCACATTTACACTACGTTTTAATTGAACACTGGCTTTATTGCTGCGTTGAATCCCGCCCACTACTTCTACAGTATTATCACTAAGTGCTCAAGCCCATTTCTGTATTTTGTAATTATTTCCTTTTAATATTCCATTTAGCTGAATGGTTGAAACTGGAGCTTGTAATTCCCAGCATCCAAAGTACACGTTGTGCCCCTCAGGGTAATACAACCATTGGCAGGAGGAAGTGGCACTCTTAGTGATCAAAAGACAGCACCTCTCCACTGAGGGATCAAACATTTGTTTGTGGTGTGTTTTTGTGCCATCATCCTGCTTTTTCCAGCTTTATGAGGAACCGGGTCACTTTTAAAAACTGTAGGATGTTCAAGTGTAAGGTCAACATACTGTACAGGACATATCATGGTTCACTTTAAAGAGTTTTAAATTTTAAACTAAAGTAATATTGATTCACTGTCTTTTTATTAGGAAGTTAGTTTTTCAGTAAAGTCCACCTTAATAAAGGATGTATATGTGTGTGTCTGTCCGGTTACTAAGTTCCTGTAATTCCAACAGATAGCATATCACAAACATTTGTAGTAACAAACTTCATTGCATTTTTCATTCCAACAGATGGCAAAATACAAACATTAACACTGCTTTTACAAATCCCATACCAAATGCCATATAATATAGACAATAAGCATTGCATTTGTCATTTCAACAGATGGTGCAGCACAAACATTAACACTGCTTTTACGAATCCCATACCAAATGCCATATAACATAGACATAAGAATTGCATCTGTCATTTAACAAATGGAGCATCACAAACATTTCTAATAACAAACTGCATTGCATTTGTCATTTCAACAGATGGTGCATCACAAACATTAGCACTGCTTTGACAAATCCCATATCAAATACCATATAACAGAGGCATATTCATTGCATTGTCATTTCAACAGAAGGTGCATCACAAATATTAGCACTGCTTTGACAAATCCCATACCAAATACCATATAACAGAGACAAATGCATTGCAAATGTCATCCCAGCAGATGGAGAATCACAAACATTAGCATGTCTACGATAGTATGGTCATGTGCTCAGAAGCGACAAAAAGTTGGTGGCTACGACAGTTTTATGGATGGAAGATGACCACGGCACATCAATGTCTACCCCGAGGACGCCTTTGATCAGGTGAAGTGGAGAAAGGCAAATAAACATACTGACCTTGCACCTATGTGGGACCAATGCTAAGAAAAAAGAAAAGTATAAAATGTATATAGTGTGTGGTGGACGGCTGGGGCCCTTACACAACTGTGATGCCCCTATATTGGAAGGACCAGGGAAGAGAACATATCCAGAGCTTTACGTAGATGGCAGCCCAGCCCCCCTGAGTTGTAGCAGTGCCTCGGACCCCCACACAGCTCCAAGGGAGTTGGAGTTTGGTGCAGTCCTGTTGGGTTCCATGGGTGCCCGCAGGGGGTGCCACAGGCACTGCTGAACCCATTGTTCCAGAAATGCTGCCGGAAGACGGTCACCGGACACCTGGAGCCCTTTGGGGTGCCCTATAAAAGCAGCCAGCTGCCATTACTCCAAGAGCCTGAGTTGGGAGGTGGAAGACTAAGTTTGCCAGAAAGAGTGGAGGCAGGCAGAAAGGAAGAGAAAGAGAAAAGAAGTGTGCCTTGTGTGCCATGCTAGTGCTTTGAACTGTGTTGTGCATGTGGGAAATGAGGGAAAGCGTTTCCCACACAGAAGAAATAAAAATGTGTATGTTGAACATGTGCCCTTCCGACTGTCCGTGTCGGGATTGGGGTGTCAGGAGCGCAATCTGCAGGCCACAAGTGGCAATCATTAAGAAAAGAAAATTCTGGAAGTGGCTTGAGCCCCTTACATTTTATCGTGATAGGCATTCCATAGCTATGGTCTGTCATTAGGACTTGGTGCAAAGACTGCAGTACTACACCGCAGTAAGTAACTGTGTCTGTCTGACACGCCGAGACCCTCGTGATATTTACTAATCAAGACTCAGGATTGGTTGTTTTCTCCAATTATGTGGGGTGAGATTTTGTCACCATAATCTCACAGTTTCTAGTCCAAATAAATTATACACATTTCTTTTTCTTATGGCCATTGCTAATCGATAAACATTGGCCCATCAGGCAATTTGTAGTAATAAAGAACTGAAGATAAAGGTTATATTAGCAGCGATGCTGAAAGAGCACAGTGTTGATGGATAGCCATCTTCCATCAGATATTTCTCAGAAATTAGTTCACTTAAAGTTAATGAAGAAATCCCTCTTCAGAATTAGCCATGATGCGGCATTCCTTCTACATTTGTATTGCTACTTGTTTTAAAGAATAAAAACACATCTAATGGTGGGTAGGTGCGGGATGTTTTATTATGACAAAGGTCTAAAAAATGAAAGGATCTTGATCACTCTTGGTGTGCCTTTTTGCCAACCTGTAATCGTTGCCTCCTATTTTGTTGCCATATTTAATTTTTACCTATAATCAAATAGCAAAACCAACCGATAAGTTATAAAGAATAGCTGCTATTGTATTCTAAATGATGCAATTAGTCACTAAAAAATAAAATGGTAATACATTTAAAACGCATTGATTTTAATTGGAAGAAAACAGAAACATAGTAGTTGTCTGCCCATGCCAGTTCCACTTATGATGGCAGACGTGTGGCAGATATTACGTACGAAAAATGAGATTTGTTAGTGGATATTAGTGGATTTAGTAGTGCATACCACCTGTACTTCAGATCAGGTCGTCCACCTGAAGCTAAGCACGGTAAGGCCTGGTCAATAGACCACCTAGGAAAAGCTTAGGTTGCTGCTGGAAGAGGTGTTGGGGTGGCCAGCAGAGGGCGCTTACCCTGTGGTCTGAATGTGGACCCCAATGCTCCTGTGCAGTGTGCTGTAAAAATGGTGCCGTGCTTCAGATAAGATGTAATACCGAGGTCCTGACTCTCTTTGTGGATCCCTGGGCATCCTTTGTAAAAATTAGGGGGTACCTCGATGTGCTGGCTAAATTAACCACCATGGCCTAGTTATTCAGGAACCTAATCATTCCCTGTTTCTAACTGGCTAACTATCTCTCATGTCTTCATCCCATAATAGCAAATGTGTGGTGCACTTACTGGAGCCAAAATGGCTGCCGTCACATCATCCAGGTTGGCGCGACACATTAGTGGTGGTCGAAATGGCTCCCCACTCACTAAAGCGCTTTGAGTAGTGAAAAAAGTGTTATAGAAATGTAAAAATTATTGTTATTATTATAAGGGATCAACAAAATAAGCCTGACTTCAATGTAATGAAACAGTTTGTACTTGTAACATTAAAGCCTATCACTGTAGTTGGAACTGTCAAGAAAAACACGCCAGGGTATAAGGTGTGGTTTTATTTGTCTTTGAATGGTATAGTTTGCCATTTCTACTGTTAGAATTGTCTTTACTAATACAACTGCATTGCTAGTCTGTTTGAATAGGCGATGACATTTATAGTAACAATGCCCATTGTTGGCTTGAAAGTCAAATACAAGTTTGTTTTATTTTGTTTTGTATAAACAATCAGATTTCAACTTTGTAACTTAAGGCTCTGTCACAGTCTGTGACTTTTCTAGCTGTAGTCTTCACTTACATTATCAGTGTCACACTTCAAGACTTCATGGCACTGACATGACATGTGAATTGTAAGACCTTCTATACACAGGTACACATGTCTCATTCTTTCTAATCGATGTCCAATCAATTCAGTTTACCACCGGTGGACTCCAATCAAGTTCTTGACACATCTTAAGGAGATTTAAAGCAAAACCTAGGAACTGGTTATGGACTTTCACCAAACCAAAGAGCCTCTGTGACTGGTCACCATTCAAGGAGTGGATGTAGGGGTGGTTCATTCCTACAAGTACTTGGGAGTCCACATCAATGACAGGTTGGACTGGTCTCATAAGAGAGAGCAACTAGAGAGGAAAGGGCAGAGCAGGCACATCTTCCTTAGGAGGCTGCACTCCTTTAATATAGGAAGCAACATCCTTCACATCTCTGTGATGGCCAGTGTTGAAGTGTGCTGGGCTGGTAACATCATTGAAAGAGAGGCCCACCAAATCAACAAGTGAATTAAAAAGGACTCAGTCTGGACCTCCTGGAGGTCATAGCAATGAGGAGAATTAAAATAAAACTGAGTGCCATTATGAACAATACTGCACATCCTCTCAATGATACATTAACACAGAACACTTGTAGCTAATAAATTATTCAGCAGAAGTGTGTCAAGAAATGGTATGGGGGCTCCTTACTGCATAATGCCTTATGGGGATGGTGATAGCAAAGTCAGATATTTTCCATCTTTTTTCCTTGCTTTATAGTCATTCTTGCGTGTGTTCAGACCAAAGTGTGTGTGTGTACATTTATTCACTTACTCACTTATCTACCTATTGATTTATTTATTTATTTCAAGAGCTTCAGTAAAAAGCTAAATCCCTCATCACACACACAGGGGGCAAATAAAGTTATATCTGTTTGTCTAGTGAGTACTGGCCCACTTCAAGTGCTGAATGAAAATCATTTGGAGAAACCCAAGGGACATGTATATACTCACCGTCTGCGTACTTCACTATTTTACCAGCGATATACTCTTATGGTGTACCAATTATTTGTGGCTATGAAGTAAATTTTATGTTTTCTGTAATTTGTAACAAGTCATGGAAGTTAAATCTATCTATCTATCTATCCTACTGACTATATTAAAATTATCTATCCATCTATCATACTAAAATTAATATCAATCTGTCTATCTATCCTGCCTACTATAGTAAAATTAATATCTATCTATCTATCTATTATATGGTGCCTTTCATATCTATCTATCTATCTATCTATCTATCTATCTAGCATACTAAAATTATCTGTTTATCTATCCTGCCTAGTATATTAAAATTAATATCTATCTATCTATCTATCCTGCTGATTATACTAAAATGATCTATCTATTTATCTATCTATCTATCATACTAAAATTAATATCTGTCTGTCTATCTATCCTGCCTAGTATATTAAAATTATCTATCACACTAAAATTAATATCTGTCTGTCTATCTATCCTGCCTACATTATTAAAATTAATATCTATCTATCTGCCTAAACAGGAGCCTCCTGAGCACAATTTGGAGTGCCACAGTGAAGGGTCTGAATACGCCTATGAAGCAAAGATTTCAGTTTTGGATTTTTAGTAAATTTGTAAACGTTTCTGAAAACATGCCATTCACTTTGTCATTATGGGTTATTGAGTGCCTATTAATGGGCACAACAGGTAAATGTATCCATTTAAAGATCAAATCTGCAACACAATAAAATGTGCAGAAAGTAAAAGGGTGTGAATACTTTCTGAATTTACATAAAATGGATAATTATATTCTATCTTTTTTCACTTCTCCTTTCTTAAGAGTTTATACTTCTGAGGGAATAGATCCCTCTCCTTCAGATGTGGTTTTAATAATAAATGCTGACTGGTGGTCTTCTCCTTTCTTATATAGAGGACAGAGCGCTTCCAAAGATATAAGTGAAGTGACTTCAGAAGCCCTCCTGGGTTTCCTCCTCCATTCCAGGATTAATGAAGGAAAAGCTGATAACAGCTGTGCCATACCACTATCAGTTTCCCCCGAGTTCCTACCTGTGTAGAACCTTCAAAACGCTCACTTGATACAAATGCCTGACAGAATAACAAAAAAGCAGAAGGCTCTTCAACATCTTAAGCCCACCTACTACATTTAAATAACTGTGTTAAATGCTTTAGACAAGCACAGCATGATCACTATAGACCTTTTGTAAGTAAGATTGCTACCTCACAGTAAGGAGAGCAGGGTTCATGTCCCTGGTCCTCCCTGTGTACAGTTTGCATGTTCTCCCTGTGTCTGCGTGGGTTTCCTCCCACAGTCCAAAGGCATGCAAGTGAGGTGGATTGGCATTCTCTAATTGGCCCTAGTGTGTGGCTGGTGATTGTGTGTTTGCCCTGTGATGGACTGGCATCCTGCCCAGGGTTTAATCCTGCCTTGCACCCTATGCTAGCTGGGACAGGCTCCAGCAGACCCCGCAACCATGTTCAGGAGTAAGCAGGCTAGAAAATGACTGTTCAACTATACATTCTGTTATGCATAGTTCCATGAAAAAAATACACTTTTCATATTTTATTGTCAAATCTTATCACATTTTCATCTACATTTTAATGACTCTATCTGATGTTTGATAACTCGGTGTTAGGCATTAAAGCTAATTTAAGCATAATTACATTACTAATTTACAAACCTCGAGGACTACATTTATTACATTTATCTGAAATTAGAAATTAGCTATCAGACTTACTTGTTTTGATAAAATGATTTGGTGGGTGACCTAAGAATTCAAACAAATTATAATTGATATGCTCAGCAAACCGTCACCACTTTTTTCTGCAGGATTTCTCTTTCAGCAGAGCCCTGTTTTGTGGAACACTTTCTACACCCGACACCGTAGGAATTAACATGCTTTTGTGAAGATTTAGAAAAATGTTTGATAAATGTTTTGTTATTATTAGAAGCTGATGAGACAGAGTTATAATTATTTTTAATAATGAACAAAAAAATGACACGGTATTACATACTATGTGGATCTTATTAGACATTTTTAGTTGGTTTAGCAACATTTTATCTAAATGAAGCTACCAAGTATGATAAAATAATCATATCAACGAACTTTAACATCAGAGAGTTTGGAAAAGACACTCGTAGTGCAGGCTTTCTGTCTCTAATGGGTTTAGCTGGAATGTGAACGGACTGAAAAGGACCATAAGTGTACAGAAGAGAGA
Source organism: Polypterus senegalus (assembly GCF_016835505.1). Lineage (NCBI taxonomy): Eukaryota > Metazoa > Chordata > Cladistia > Polypteriformes > Polypteridae > Polypterus > Polypterus senegalus. The sequence goes on from NC_053168.1 coordinate 133,018,811, forward strand.
AAATCTTGAGAAAAGATTATCGCTCATGCCAATGACCAGAGAACAATCAAATGCATAATACATAATCTAAACTAATTATTAGTACCGAATAATTTAAATACTAGATATGAGATAAAATAAATTGCTATAATGTATATGCTAACTCAAATGTAGCGGTATCGAAACAGAAATCGGCAAATGGCAGTTCTGACCAAATTTTTCACTGCAACGTTGTGTACTGACAACTAAAACAACTTTATGACATAATACGGTATATTATATAGAACTATAGAAATCACAGTACCGGACAGATAATGTTTAGTAGTTTAGAAAAATAATTTTAATGTCAAAAAGTAACCAGTACATAAAATTTATTTCATGAAACGGCCTGCCCATGGCCCACCAGGCATTGCTCAAATGCCCTAATGACCAGTCCACCCCTGCAGACCAACCATAGGTAAATTACGCCTGGGCCTGATGACGTCACTTCCAGTTCCGGGCCCAATGACATCACTTCCGGTTCAGGTCCCGATGACGTAATTTCCCCTGTCCAGCTATAAAACCGCAATGTTTCGTCTGTTACATCAGTTCTGTTTTGGACTCGTCTATAAAGTCCTATTTTTTTTCCAAACCAATTTTAATTATGTGGGGTGGCTGCCCCAAACCTTTTTGTGGTGTCTTTTGCATCATTCCACAGGTGCTATTTAAATAGTTATTATTATTATTATCATTATTATTTGCTTACTTTTGAACTTGAATATATACATAGATAATAGAAGATTCAGTTTAGCCCCCGTACAAGTCAAAGATAATGGTATGTTCCCAATGTTAGCTCTGTGTGACAGCAGAATAGCCCTTAGAGTGACGTTAGACAACTAGAAAGAAACATCAACTGTTGGACAGGTAGGCATTAAGGGCATTGACGTTTCTAACCATTACGAATGTTACGTTCTTTATGTACATTGATGTGGTGACTGGCATCACGTATAGAAACCTTAAGAAATGTGGCATTCTGCTTGAGGTTTAAGGATCTAGGCTACAAGTTTCCATTTTCCTCCCTTTTTATGTGTATTATCAACGTTTTTTTCCCTTATTTTTTTGGGTGAACCGTTTGCCTGGAATTTCACTAAAATCTCATAATACTAGGGTGTTGTGCCATGTTAGCCATTATGAATGCAGTGAGAAGTCAAGCAAAATGACATCTTGTATTGGCGAGCTAAAAAGATTACAATATGGAAGCTTTCAAGGCAACTCAGGCCCCTGCTTCATGCAACTTGCCTCGAAAACTAACTTATTGTAATCTTTTTAGTTCGACAATACAAGGTGTGATTTTGTTTGACTTCTCACTAAAATCTTTAAAAAGGAGGCACTTAGACTGCAGAGTTTTTTCATGTTACGCGAGCCATACTAGTGCTGAAATGCTCATCAGGTAGCTGCATTTGAACTACTGTGAACTATTTGGAAACCCTTGACAAACACAGCCACGGTTATTACGTACAGTAACTTAATTAATATTGTGTTTTTTTTATGATTTAGTGTTTATGCATTGTGTATTTAAGTTGTCTGAATTCATCTCTTGTGCTCTGTGGGCGGAACCCTAAGAGGCGGGTCCACCATGATGTCATCACTGTGGGGCCGTCCTCAGTCTTTACATTGAAGTTGTGGAGATGGACTTGGCAGAGCTTTATTGACTATTAAGGAGTTCATATCTTTAAGTATTGTATCGTTTTGTGGTTTCTGAATGCTTGTTCTTGTTTCTGGGTTTTGATTTCTGGATTAAGGATTGGATTTATTCACATCGGGTTGCCTTTTTAGGCACCCTCTTTTTGCTTGTGTTTGCTCTTTCTTTCTTCATGGTTTTGTTCTTTAAGCCAGAGGTTTTTATGGTTTCCTCTCCTCTGGAGGGCACTTTTGTATTTCTGGCACTCTCTTAACAGTTCAGACATACTTTTAAAAGTCTGTGCCCCATGTTTAGGCCTGAAAAGGCCACAACGCCTGTCTCTTGAGTTTAGGGCCAGGCTGCCTAGTGTAAGGCCTATTTCCAGGCAGACTGGTGAAGGTCCTGGTCTGGTTTTGCTCCTCTTTTTGAGACCATACACCATTTCATTTTGCTGCATTACCAGACACATAATCAAGATACAGTTTGAGACTAAACAATGACAGAACTCATACAAGTCATTACCAAAAATGATGAAGATCCACCTCATCACCATTAACACAATCTATTTGTCTTGTACCTAGTTTTGAAGAATGTTTAATTGACCACAGTTAAATCAGACAATATGTGTGAGTTTCTTTTTCTACACTTCAAAAGAATAAAAAGAAAAAAAAATCACAAATGCTAGCCTCCCTAAATTTGTCAGATGGCAGCAGTTATAAAGATCTACTGAAGGAAAACAAGACCCCCGCTACAGATTGGTTATGCTGGACATCCGTCAATTGGCTGCCAATAAGACAGCAATGACAGTCGTCTGTCAGCCAGAAGATCTAGGTGGCTCCTCATTAGCACGACTCACCTGCCTTCAGCCAAAGCGCCATAATAATATCTATCATTCACCCCCAAGGTGTTGCTTCATTCTGCTGCCCTGAATGTAATAGCAGTTGGTCGATTGTCTTCATAGTTCACATAGCAAAGTTCCCTGGTGGAGAGCGCGGCAGCTAAAAGAGAAAGAAACGACAGAACAGTCAAACATTTCAGGCACGCCATTCCAGGGTAATGAAGCATGGCAGTAGAATATACCTGTGCAACATTTGATAAAGATGAGCTGACACACCAATCCAAATAGGTTCTTTTGTGTGCCTGCACATGTCTATCCATCACCGCTTTTCAGTGAGCAAACAGGCAGGCAGCAATACCGGCAGCAGCTGGCAGCCACCATAAGGAGCAGAACTGTTCACAATTAGCTACTCGTGGCTTTCAGCCTTTATTCCCCCCCGTTTGTTCTAATTTATTTTCTTTTATGCTGTGGAACAGTAAAGAGTGTGGTCCATTTTTCTTCCCTTTTTTTTTTTTTTTGTCGTCTCCGCGGGCACCCTTTCCCTCGGCGAGGGGGGTTAGGACAATGGTGTGAATCCACACCGCACTCTCCTGGGATATGAGTTTGAACCTGCTTTAGTATACAGTATCACAAGCATCTGCATGATTAATGCAGATCTGATTCTCAAGCAGACACGTGAATTCATCACCGGCGAGACCCATTATTATAACACGGCATGTGAAGGCACAAAAAAAAACTCTTGGCTACCGTGAATGTGAGTTTAAACTTGTATGCATTGTGGCAGAATGCATGTTAACAATTCCTCCAGGCTACTTTTGCAAAAACGTATAAATAAAAATTGGAGATGCATACTATACATAAGGTAGGGTATTTCTATTGCCTACAAAAACAAATGAAATCACACTTTAAAAATGTAACACTGCACCATGTTAGGAAATCAGTTCTTTATTGAAGTTACTCTGGGTCGCAATACCCGTATTGAGCACCAGGGGATGCTACCATCACAGCAGCGGGTCACTCGAGACCCAGAGTGCGGTGACAGTCACCTTATTGTGAAGGCGTCTTACTGGAAGGTGAGACAGAACAACATGTGTGACATTGCCTTACAAGGGGGTACTGGAGATTACAGCCAATCCGGCCCTCTCTAGTGTCACAAGGGGGAGTTCTGCCCATACAACACCACAGAGTGAAGAAGTCATGCTTATGGCGTGGTACACAGAAATAGTCTGAGGCACAGTATAAAAGTGATAAGGGCAGCACTCTATAGGATTATTGTGAGCATGAATAACACTGGGAAATGGGAACTTTGTGACAGAGATGAAAACAAAAATCAAAATAACAAAAATTTAAAATCCGAGCGCCCGATGTTTGCCAAGATTACCATCACCAATGTTATTCTTTAAAACATCCAATGAGGGACAATGGAACCGGTGGTGCAGCCATATTTATCCCGGGGGTAATTAGCCTTGTTGGCCATCACGAGAATCCTGACCTATAGAAGCGCCACTAAAACCTATTGAGAGAAATTGATCATGTGGTCATCAACTGCAGTTGTACCCGTTTCAAAGTCATGTGACACAGTGCGGTAAACAAAAAAATATTAAAAACGAAAATGTCAAAAAAAGGAGCTTCCTTCCTGTGGTCTGGTGACCTGTCCATGATTTTATTACATGGCATGTGCCCCTTCTAATCTTTTATCTCATCTCCAGCTGGTTCAAAACTCTGCTGCAAGAGTCAGTACGTAGACCGGCAATGTTGAGCACATATAATAACGGCTTAACCTGCACTGGCTGTGAATTATAAGACTGCAATGTCTTTTCCATTATTTGGCTCCTGACCGCCCACTGTGGTCCTCTGATTCTGGCAATCTTGGTGTGGCCCAAACTAACCTGTGCTCTATTGGTGACAGGGGGCCTAATGTATAATGCCGCGTGCAGAATTCAAACTAAAACATGGCGTATGGACAAAACCAAAAATGTGTGTATGCACACATCCAGGGCCTCATGTATAACGCCGTGCGTAGAACTCACACTATAACATGGCGTAAGCACAAAAGCGGGAATGTGCGTATGCACAGAAAAATCCAGATGCAGGAATCTGTGCGTACGCAAACTTCCACGTTCTTCCGCTACATAAATCCCGATCAGTGTGAAAAGTAACGCTCGTGCACGCGCTATATGTAATGCCCCAACTCCTCCCAGAGTTACGCCTCTTTGAATATGCAAATCAACACAAATAGCCCTCAAGCTCAGCCTTCTGTGAAAAGACAATGGCAAAAGCATGGGGAAAATATAAGAATTTCAGCGAATACCAAGTGGAGGCAAAGAAAAACGTACAATTTGTTGGTTTAAACAGTGGTATAAACAGCAAAAGGAAGTCGATCGAGTGACATAGAGTGTCGGAGAAACTCGAAAGCTCAAGATCACAAAGTCGTACAGTGCCCGATATAAAAAAGAAGTTGTCACATATCAAAGTCGCCGTGAAAAGACGAGTCAAAGCCCACCGTCTGAGTGTCATTTGAAAGCTTATTAGGGTACAGGGGAAAAAAGCTTGAAATATCAACTTTAATCTCAAAATTTCCACTTTAGTCACGGAGTTTACTTTGTCATTAAAGTAGAACATCATAAACTTCATCTTAAAATCGTTTCATTTACTAGTTTCTCAAATCACATCGTAATTAAAGTATCATGTTAAATGCTTTGTTTTGTATTTGATCTTCTATGTGCTCTATGTGTGTGAATCACTACGTGCTTCCGTGCTTTATCTTTCTCCGACAGGACACAGAATCCATTACATTCGTGATATTATAGCTCTCTGAATAATTAAAATACTGAGATGTATACGTGATATCTTCTTCATGATGATAGGAGTTAAAGCATGTTATTAAACATGGTAACACGGTGGAGCAGTGATTGTACGCAAACTTCGATGAAATTATTGCAGCAGTACTGTCTCTTTCAAACGTACTAACCTCCAATTCCTGTCCTTCCTTTTCTTTCTCCAAACACCCAATCACCACACAGTCTGCTCTGTAATAGACATTAAGCCATCTGTAAGCTTACAACGACAATTCTTCAAAACTTTTAAGGAACATTGAAATATCTTCGTAGTATGTGTTAAATTATTCTATACATCTATCCTTCCAGTGTTGTGCCAGCCCAGCAAGAATACAGCGTGAGGCAGAAACAATACGTGAACTGGCTAGCGCTGCGGCATCGTGTCCTCACATTTTAATTATTAACAATACAGATTATTTAAATGAAGTTAAAGTTTTATCTGTATAATATAATAAACATATTTTGCTGCATTTCATCTTAAAAATGATATTGTCATCATATGTAAATACGCGCTTTATAAAGTGGAGCAGGTTGTGCAATATTATAACTGTATCGCAAGTTTACAGTGGGCTAATTATACTTATAAGTCCAAATAGTCCTACAAGGAGCACTTGATGGACTGATTGAGTGCGTTTATAGTTCTTGGGATGAATCTGTTTCTAAACTGCGAGGTTCGTACAGGAAAGTCTCTGAAGCGTTTTGCCGTGGCTGAGGCAGTTTGTGCTTGATGCTGTATCCCGATATTTCTCTTTCCGATCAGCTGCTGCTGTGATTCCCCACTCAGATACAGTGATATAAATACTCTGAGTGGTGCAGTGAGAGTAATATGGAAAAAAATGATCCGCTGTGGCAACCCTTAACGGGAGCAGCTGAAAGAAGAAAAAGAAGAAGAAGAAGGTGCAGTGAGAGTAACAACGCTAAAGCAGTTATGGTATTTGGAATAGTTTGACCATTCTGTGGACCCAGATGCATTAAACTAATAGACAATATGCGGTTAGTTTCAGTGTATTTATAAAGCCTCATCAGGAATGTGGATCTAAGGAAGAAAGATAAACTACACAGGAACAGTAGCACTGCTTTGACTCTGGGTGCCGCCAGTCTGCAAAACCAAGCAGAGAACTTGCATACGATAGGGTATGAGGTACCGTGGAAATGTGTGTGGCCTTACGCCAAGTGTAGGTTTTATACATCACGATTTGAACGTGGAAACATTCTTACGCAACATTTCTGTGCGTACGCACCGTTTATACATGAGGCCCCAGATGTCTAAAACTGTGCATACTCCAAATCCCATGCACTTCCTCTTTATACATCCCAATGAACGTGACATTTAACGCATGGGCATGCTCCTACAACCCCACCCCAACTCCTCCCAAAATTTTGCATATTTGAATATGCAAATCAATATAATTAGCCCCTTCCGTTAAGTATTTTGTTACAACACAGTGACAAATGCATGTGGAAAAAAGAAGAATTTCAACGAATACAAAATGGAGGCAAGGAAACTACTATTACTATTCTATTTGTTGGCTTCAGCAGTGGTATAAGCAGCAAAAAGAAAGTGATGGAGTGATACAGCTTGGTGGAAACACTCGAAAGTTCAAGTTCAGAAAACCCGAAATAAAAAAGAAGTGGTCAGATATCAAAGCCACCATGAAAAGGTGAGTCACAACCCTTCTTTCTGTTTATTCTTTTTCAGCCACTATTACAAAAGCTGACCCCCTTGCAGAGGACGCATTGATGCTGCTACTGTGGCCAGCACACTTTCGGACTCTGCCTTGGAAACCGCAGGGCGACCATCTCTCTCTGTGTGTGCTGACGGACGCTGTTCTGGAGTCACAAAATGCAATGGTGGATTCTGTAAGAGATGTGGCCATTGAACAAAGGAATATAAGGGCTGTACTATGTGATTTTGAACACAAAATAAATGAATTGTTTAAAAAACAAATGCTGCATCTGACTACCTGTTTTTACATTCCGCTAATTACAGTCAAATGAAGTTGTAACGCTTTCTGATTTGGCTGATCATTCGGTGGGTCAGGGTTATCATACCGCATCTCTTCAGGTACAGGCAAGCCACGATTGTGTGCCACATTTTATATACAGCATGCTACACGCAACATTTTGGTGCGTACGCGCCGTTAATCATGAGGCCCAGGGTCTTCAGCTCCAGTGCACCCAGCCTTAGGAACGACCTCACAAAAATAATCAGTCCCATTGACTCGACTTCATTCTTCTGATAAAACAACTTGTATGATTTATTATGTTAATTGTTTAGGGTGTTCTTGTACCGTTTTGTATTTTCATCCCAGTTTATTGTCTCTTTTATGCTTTGTGTTCTCATTCATTTTTAATTTAGTGTTCTGTGCTGATATTATTGTGTATTCAATCTTTTTTCTGCTTTTTCCCTGTTGTTTAGTTTTTAACTTTTGAGAAGCTCTTTGAGCGGAAAGATGTCATATAAATAAAACGTATGATTATTATCATTAATAAAATAGCTCAGGAGATTTTCATTGAAAGGAAAGAAGTACAAACCGGATTCCAAAAAAGTTGGGACACTATACAAATCGTGAGTAAAAACTGAATGCAATGATGTGGAGGTGCCAACTTCTAATATTTAATTCAGAATAGAACATAAATCACGGAACAAAAGTTTAAACTGAGAAAATGTATCATTTTAAGGGAAAAATATGTTGATTCAGAATTTCATGGTGTCAACAAATCCCAAAAAAGTTGGGACAAGGCCATTTTCACCACTGTGTGGCATCTCCCCTTCTTCTTACAGCACTCAACAGACGTCTGGGGACCGAGGAGACCAGTTTCTCAAGTTTAGGAATAGGAATGCTCTCCCATTCTTGTCTAATACAGGCCTCTAACTGTTCAATCGTCTTGGGCCTTCTTTGTCGCACCTTCCTCTTTATGATGCGCCAAATGTTCTCTATAGGTGAAAGATCTGGACTGCAGACTGGCCATTTCAGTACCCGGATCCTTCTCCTATGCAGTCATGATGTTGTGATTGATGCAGAATGTGGTCTGGCATTATCTTGTTGAAAAATGCAGGGTCTTCCCTGAAAGAGATGACGTCTGGATGGGAGCATATGTTGTTCTAGAACCTGAATATATTTTTCTGCATTGATGGTGCCTTTCCAGACATGCAAGCTGCCCATGCCACACGCACTCATGCAACCCCATACCATCAGAGATGCAGGCTTCTGAACTGAGCGTTGATAACAGCTTGGGTTGTCCTTGTCTTCTTTGGTCCGGATGACATGGCGTCCCAGATTTCCAAAAAGACCTTCGAATCATGACTCGTCTGACCACAGAACAGTCTTCCATTTTGCCACACTCCATTTTAAATGATCCCTGGCCCAGTGAAAACACCTGAGCTTGTGGATCTTGCTTAGAAATGGCTTCTTCTTTGCACTGTAGAGTTTCAGCTGGCAATGGCGGATGGCACGGTGGATTGTGTTCACTGACAATGGTTTCTGGAAGTATTCCTGAGCCCATTCTGTGATTTCCTTTACAGTAGCATTCCTGTTTGTGGTGCAGTGTCGTTTAAGGGCCCGGAGATCACGGCATGGCACATTTTGTGAAGGAAGACATTCAGACTAGGGGCCAAGTGGTAGTCAAATAGTGCCAGGTATAAAAAGGGTTATGGCATCTGTAGAGAAGAATTAAGTTGGTTCAGGATTAAGTTACAACCACTACACACATCCATTCAGAGATGGATGAAGATGCCCAAATTCTATTTATTAATTTCTTCCAAAGTTATGCAAATGTGAAGGTACGGTCTAAATTAAATAATAAACATAAATTAGCTATCACAGTTTCTTACTCTTAAATGTGTCAAATGTTAACATTAGTTATTAACAGGGTAATTTATTTATCTACTAAATGGCGTACTAAACTTGAGATTAACATTAATATCAAGAAATTGCTAGAACGTTAAACCATAAAATATTTTCCCAACTTAAATAAGTAAATTACTCTTAACATATATACATATTATACCTGAGGAAACCATAATACTGTAATTCTGTAACAAACAGTATGTGTGAAACTCCAAATAGCATCTGTTCTGCTATACTTTAGCTTCCTCAAGATGTCTATATTTTAGAAACTGTACTAAAATATTATATATATCCAAATTACAAATTTAAACGCATAAACAATATACTTTAAGGACAAACAATTAAATTCCACTTACTTTATATATAATTACGCAGACTTTCACATTTAACAAATGAAACTCCTACTCTACTGTTAAGACGCCACCAAACTAATCTATAAGGTTCAAAGTGAAGCCCTGTGATTGGCCAAATTCCAACTCAGTGCAGGCCAATCGCAATAACTAATAATTTAAGGTGGACGACAACTAATTAAAGGGAAACAACACAAATATTATATTGCCTTCTCAACAGCATCTTTTTGAATGAATGGTTTTACAGAGTAACCTGGACATCCTATGCAGTGTGATTGGGAGCTCCCATCATGAAGCAGAATTAAGATGTTTAGCGGCTTTTGTGGTTGATGTTCCCTGATTAGATAGATAGATAGATAATAGTGTGGTTGTGTACAGCAATGGCAGGACAGGCAACAGTGAAAAGCTGAGACACCTACTAGGTCATCCCACTTAATGCTACTCCTTCTTAACTAAAAATTACGTTTCAGGTGAAAAGAAAAGGAAAGGCTACTCAGGCACAGGTAACAAAGGGTTAAGCTCTTTGACTTTTTAGGACAGCATCGTTCCTTGGAGCTCCGTCTGGTGGTTTGCTGACAATGTAGAATGACACCTCCTTCCAGGTACTTGGCTTCCTTACATTGTGCGTGAATCACAAGGGGCGGGGCTAATTGACCTCACTGGGCAGTCTCTCGGTTCTGCTGGGATAGCAGGAGAGGAAAACGTTAGTGGCAGCATCGCCTCTTGCCCAGGCGGGTTATCACCAACCTTGATCGAGATCCTCCGATGTGCATGCAAGACAATAGATAGACAAATAGAATTTTAGTTGCCCCCAGGGGGAAATGTAATTGATTACCATAAAACATCAATGCAAATCAGCTTAGCTTATTTAATGATTATAAGGGCCTTTTGAGGCACGTAATCAATACGGACTACACCCTCAACATCATTACGCACTTGATATTTCTAGCATTGGCTCATGCTTCTAATAAATTTGCCACTTTTGCCCATCAATCTACACTCAATCACGCAAGCTTTGGGCAGTTGACTCCATTCCTCCTGGCAGATCCTCTTCATCTTTGTTAGATTAGATAGGAAGTGTCTGTAAAGTGTCATCGTCAGGTCTCTCCACTCATCTTCTAGTGTGTTTCAGTCTGGGCTTCGGCTCGGCCACATAAGAACAGTCAGAGAATTGTCCCAATGTCCCTCAAGTGTTGTCTGGGCTGAGTGCCTGGAGTCATTGTCGTGCAGAGATGGCGGGCACTCTGAAGTGGATTTTCTTCGAGGACCTCTCTGTATCTCTCAGTTCTAAATAGTCTCCCTGTCACTGCCCTTAGTGTGATGCTGCTGGTGAGCAGGGCCAGGTCTTTGTCCTGAAGGCACTCCACTGCTGCCTATAGGCTGAATTCTTCAGGTCCTTAAACCAACACCCTGCTCTAAGGTGACATACACTCTGGTTTTCTTCAAGGACCTCACAGTTTGTGGCTGCATTCATCTCTATTTAGGTGCCCAGCATAATTTACAAGAATTATTATAAGAACACCTGATACCTGATGTTATTGATACAGCCTCCAGTTCATTCAAAATGCTGCTGCAAGAATTATTACAATAACAAGAAAATACAAACACTTAACTCCAGTTCTTAAATCCTTACACTGGCTCCCAGTCAACCGTAGGGCAGACTTCAAAATCCTCCTTTTAACATATAAAGCCTTAAATGGCAGAGGTCCGGCCTACTTGTCTGAACTTACAAACCAGAGCGCACATTAAGATCTTAAGATGCTGGTCTGCTTATAATTCCAAGGATTAATAAAACAACAGTGGGAGTTGGAGCTTTTGGTTACAGGGCCTCTAAACTGTGGAGTGGTCTGCCCGCTACTATAAGAGATGCCCCTTCGGTCTCAGCTTTCAAATCCTCACTACTTCAGTTTAGCACACCCTGACTAGAGCTGCTGATTAACTGTACAGACTGCATCTCTGTTGTTAGTCATTAGCACTAAAACATAAGTAACATGATAGTTAGAATTTGTTACTAACCGTCACCTGTTCTGATTCCCTTCTCAGTACTCAAATGTGGCCCTTGGTGCCACGGCCCACCTGCCAAGTTGGTCTGCCTGCCCAAGGTACAGTCATCCCTGATGGAGAATCGCAGGAATCGTCAGTTAGATGGGTCCTTTCATTGGATTGGCTGGCCCAGCACTGACTCAGCTGTGGAATGGCCAATAGGGGGAGGCAGCTTGATGGCTGAGGTCTCCAGTACTCTGAACAAATCCAAATCGTATTACGTGATATCATCTACTGTTAAATTCTTCTCCATACTTGTAATATTTTTATTTTTATATTGTATTGAGGATTACTTGTGTTCTGTTCTGTGTATTGTATTGACCCCCTTTTTTTAACATCCACTTCACACCCAACCTACCTGGAATGGGGTCTCTCTTTGAACTGCCTTTCTCATTTTTTTCCCTACTAGGGTTTTATTTGGGAGTTTTTCCTTGTCTTCTTAGAGAGTCAAAGCTGGGGATGCCGTCAGAAGGTGGGGTCTGTTAAAGCCCATTGTGGCACTTCGTGTGTGATTTTGGGCTATACAAAAATAAATTGTATTGTATTGTACTGTATCCTTCCATTAATTCTGACCATTCTGCCAGCACCCGTCATACCAGGGTGCTGCCACCATCATACAGATGGTATTAGGCAGGTGATGGGGTGCAAATAATGAACAAATATGTCAGATTTTCACATATAGCGATGCCTTAAGAATCTTCTTCATTCAATAATGTCTGCAACAAATGTGATACGCTTTTGCATTACAGTTCAAAGTCAAAGTCAAAGTGAACTTTATTGTCATCTCAACTATATACGAGTATACAGATAGACGAAATTGCGAAGCTCAGGGTCCACAGTGTAACAACATGATGTGCAAATAGTAAATTAAAAATTGAATAAAAATTTAAAATTACAACACAAACAAGACAAGACATTGTGCAAAGATAGGACAAAAAAGTAGCAGCAATATTGATGTGTAAGATATGTAATATAATAAATAAATAAATAAATAATAGATATAGATAATACAGAAATTATCAGTGTATGATAATAGTTGTTTAAGACGTGTGTAAACAATGACAGGTCAGAATGTTTCATAGCATAAGGATATCAAGAGTTTTAAAATCCTTAGAGGTCAGTATGAGATTTTCAGTTCTTTTCTACCTGCACACTCATCTTAGCAGGACTGTGGTTTTCATGTATAAAAGTTCTGTTTTTAGAGGTGGTTGAGGCCGTGTGGAAGGTCCCAGGGGGCAGCCTGGTGTTTAGGAGTCTAACAGCTTGGGGGTAAAAACTCTCCTACAGCCTGGCAGATTTGGCTTTGATGCTGCAGTATCTTCTCTTGGATGGCAGAAGTGTGAAAAGTCCATGTGAAGGGTGTAAGGGGTCCTGCACAATGCTGCAGGCCTTGGACACTGCGTTTGTAAAATATGTCCTGTAGTGAAGGGAGAGGCACCCCAATAATGTTCTCTGCTGTCTTCACTATCCTTTGCAGGCGCTTGCGGTCTGATATGTTGCAGTTGCCATACCAGACAGTGATGCAGCTGGTCAGGACACTCTCTATGGTGCCTCTGTAGAACATGGTGAGGATGGAAGGGGGAAGACGTGCTTGCTTCAGCTTCCTCAGGAAGTGTAGTCTCTGCTGGGCTTTCTTGATTAGTGATGAGGTGTTATGTGTCCACGTAAGTTCCTCAGTTAAGTGCACACCGAGGAACTTGGTACTCCTAACAATCTCCACATCTAAACGGGATGTGAGCAGGACGTGATTTTCTGAAGTCCACGATTATCTCTTTTGTCTTGTCGACATTGAGAGATAGATTGTTGTCTTCACACCATGCGGACAGCCATTTCACCTCATCTCTGTATGCTCTTTCATCATCCCTGCTTATCAGTCCCAGCACCGTCGTATCATCCGCAAACTTGATGATGTGATTGGTGTTGTGCGTGGCTGTGCAGTCGTGAGTCAGCAGGGTGAAGAGCAGTGGACTAAGCACACAGCCCTGCGGTGCTCCAGTGCTCAGTGTGATGATGCTGGAAGTGTTGTGGCCCATCCGAACTGACTGGGGCCTCTCTGTCAAGAAGTCCAGGATCCAATTGCAGAGGGTGGTGTTTAGGCCCAACCTGCTCAGTTTTACAACCAGCTTTGGAGGGATGATTGTGTTGAAGGCAGAGCTACAGTCTATGAATAGCATCCTGACATATGTGTCTTTTTTATCCAGATGTGTCAGGGAGATGTGAAGGGCAGAGCATATGGCATCCTCAGTTGACCTGTTTGAGCGGTATGCAAACTGAAGAGGGTCAAGGGAGGCAGGGAGATTAGTCTTTATGTGTGACATGACTAACCTTTCGAAGCACTTCATTATGATTGGTGTGAGTGCAACTGGTCGGTAGTCATTCAGGCATGCCACTGATGACTTCTTTGGCACTGGTATGATGGTGGTCGACTTGAAGCATGTTGGGACTGACGACTGGCACGAAAATCGCCTGCCTTAGTGAAAAGCAATCGATCATTTGGTTGATATGTTCTCAATTATGACACGTGCTAAAATCAACCAAACACGCTGGATTGCACTTCATTTTGGCAGGAATAGTCTTCCATACTGAATTAGAGTCTAGATTCTAGAATCTAGCTTGGAAGGCATGAAAATTCTGTGGCTAAGACGCCCTAACCTCTCTGTCTTGGATGGAAGATGACCGGCCAAAGAAACGATGGATGGACAGTGTGAAAATGCTCGAACCTGACACACACAGGCAGACACAGAACGTCTTAAAACACACGTGTTTAATTGCAACCCCTATTTACAAACCCAACCTCGAATGCAGTAATCACCAACAAACAGTCCTTTAGACTTCCTTCTTCCTCTTCTTCTTCTCTCTTTCGCCTCCAACTCCTGCCAGGCAATCTCTGTGCACTTCCACCTGACTCCGGCTCCCTTGCTGGAGTGAGGCAGCCTCTTTTATAACTCCCCCTGATGTGCTCCAGGTGCTTCCTTATCTTCTCCCAGCAGCACTTCCTGGTGTGGTGGAAGCGCTGCTCTTGCACCTGGAAGCACTCCGGGCGTACATGGAATCTTCTTCTGGCAGCACTTCCTGTTGTGGCAGAAGTGCTGCCTTGCAGGGCTCCATAAGTATCCGGGTACCCCCTGGTGGTGACCACAGACCCCAACCGGGATGAGCTTCCAAACTCTGCTCCCGTGGCCCCCCCCCACGTAGACCAGGGCGGCTGCAGCCCTCTCGTGGCCTGGAGAAGGTATTGCTCCTCTCCTGGTCCCTCCAGGAGACCCGGCTGGGCAGGACCCCCGGCCATCGACCACAACAGGTACACTAGGGGGGTACCGCCTTTGATGGGGGTGAGTAAACATGCGGACCCCGCACCTACAAATGGTAGGACAAAGAAGATACAATAAAACCCCACGGCCCTCCTGTGGACAGGAGCTGAGTAGCCACACAGCAGCAGATAACCAAGACTGTAACGACTTTTATAAAAGTTCATTGCAAAGATGGCGATGTGTTCAAAAAAATGTGGGAAAGGGAGTACTCTAAACATTTGAAGGTCACCGCGCTCTGAAGTCTCAAAACACAAAGCTAAGCAGGCAAATAAGTATTGATAGGCCACTTACATCTCCATATTTAATTCAGGCCTTTCCCGTTTTGTCTGCGGCAGGATATTAGCAAGGGCAGACAAGGAGAACATTAAGTATGAAAAGAAATCGGCATGTTAAGGTTAGTTATCATTGCTAACTATATAATGAGAAGCCAGAGAGAAGGAGAAAAGCCGTACCTCCCTTCATCTTTTTTTGAAATGTCTGTAATGATAACACGGCTAACTAAACGGCCATAAAAAAGAAATGAAGTTAATGAACAGCATAATGTGGAACCTGTGATAATCCTGAGGGTGCAGAGGTGAAATGACCTTAATGTATAGAGTGTCTGCTCATTTGACCAAGTGAAACACATGGATTCTGGTAAGACCGTCATTAGCCACACAAGGTCAAATGGGTACCTCGGCCGAGAAGCCTTTCAATAGCAACATGCACGTCCACAGACTCATCAAGGCTGATTTATGGACATATTTCCTATGCTCCGCTCTAAATTTTTTAATGTCTTTGCAGCCTGAACCAAAAAAAAGAGGTGAAGATAATTTGAAGGGATGCCCCTACTCTATTTTATTGTAAAATTATAACATGTTACCTGCTCTAATTCCCTGAAAACAAATTAAATCCTCACAAAGCTGACTTTAAATCAATATTTTCATTTAAGAATAGTGCAACTTAATAAAAATAAAAAACTAACTGGTCTGGCCAATTTAAGAGGGAAATAAATCATTGATCACAGGAAAAAAAAAAACCAGAAAAGCCAATTTGACTTGTATATGGACCAAGGAATTATGGGGGGGTGGGGGGTCTACTGTCTAAATGAACTCAAACTTCATTACAAATACCACCGACCTCCTTCACAAATGTTCACCCTTGCAATGCGGCAGCCGCGATCGCCGAGCCGTCCTGCTAGAAAGAAGCGAATGCGTGCGAGCGTCTTTAGTAAATCATAGGCCGGCAGAGACGTTAAAAACCTCATTGGCCTTCCTGCAACCCATTTGTTACGGCCCCATTTTTAATACTTTATAGGCATTGATTCTTTCGTGAAGCTCACTAATTGTTCTTGGGGACAACAAAAGAAATCGCCAAATAATTTGGTAAAAAAGATCGGTGTATGACGATGAAGAATCGAATTTTGAAAGGTTGGGGTAGGGGGGTTGGGGTTCCTATTGTTTTTAACGGATGATCGCTTGAAAAAGAAAAAAAAAAGAAGAAGAAGAAGAAGAAGATTTAGCAAACTCGTCAGAAGCGGCATTGCAGTTTGCACTGTGACTTCTTAAAAGAATTAATCTGCTCCATAGCTCAGCCTTTAGAAAGATTGCCGGGTTGGTAATACTGACCCATGGATGTCAGGGGTCCCTCTTTTAGTGAATGGCTCTCCATGTTTTCTTTTGTTATATTAAACTCAGATAATGATGACGGTGATTGCTTTATAACACTTTTTTTCTTTCTTTTTTTCTGAGAAAAGCTTTTAAGATGTCTCCTGGACCAAACGCACAGTTACTGTATTGATTTCCCCAGCTAAAGACGACCGCTTTCTCATTCTTCTCTGTCGTAGGGTATCTCCCTGTTTGGTTTACACTATGGGGCCCAGCGATCTTCTACTTTAGAGAAATTATGAAGTTAGGAAATCAGATGAAATTTTGTTGTTTTTTTTTCTGTTCTTCTACTGAAACACACCTTGAAAAACTAAAGGAGTAAATAGATAGACAGATAAGAAAGGTACTATTTAACAGACAGATAGGTAGATAGGTAGACAGATAGATATTAAAGGCACTATATAATAGATAGTTATGAAAGGCACTGTATAATTAGATAGATAAAATTGGTACAGTTGGTAGGATAACAGATAGATAGATAGATATGAAAGGCACTATATGATAGATAGATAGATAGATAGATAGATAGATAGATAGATAGATAGATAGATAGATAGATAGATAGATAGATAGATAAATGTGAATGGCACTATATAATAGATAAGTAGATAGTTGTTAAAGGTACTCTATAATAGATAGGTGGTTATGAAAGGTACTGTATAATAGATAGATAGATAGATGATAGATAGATAGACAGAATTGATACAGTTGGTAGAATAACAGATAGATAGATGTAAAAGGCACTATATGATAGATAGATATAAATGGCACTATATAATACTAGATAGACAGATAGTTATTAAAGGTACTCTATAATAGATAGGTGGTTATGAAAGGTACTATATAATAAATAGATAGATAGATAGAATTGGTACAGTTGGTAGGATGATAGATAGATAGATAGATAGATAGATAGATAGATAGATAGATAGATAGATATGAAAGGCACTATATGCTAGATAGATATAAAAGGCACTATATGATAGATAGATATGAAAGGTACTATATCATAGATAGATAGATGGATAGATAGAAATGGTACAGTTGGTAGGATGATAGATAGATAGATAGATAGATATGAAAGGCACTATATGCTAGATAGATCGATATAAAAGGCACTATATAATAAATAGATAGATGGATAGATAGAAATGGTACAGTTGGTAGGATAACAGATAGATAGATAGATAGATAGATAGATAGATAGATAGATAGATAGATATAAAAGGCACTATATGATAGATAGATAGATGTGAATGGCACTATATAATAGATAAGTCATAGTTATTAAAGGTACTCTATAATAGATAGGTGGTTATGAAAGGTACTATATAATAAATAGATAGATAGATAGATAGATAGATAGATAGATAGATAGATAGATAGATAGATAGATAGATAGATAGATAGATAGATAGATGTGCACTGTGTAATAGTGTGGTTGTGTGCAGGAATGACAGGATGTGTAACAGTGAAAAGTTGGCACACCTACCAGGTCGTCCTGTTTAATGCCATTCCTTCATAACTAAAAACCACACCTTCAGGTGAAAAGAAAAGGAAAGACTACTCAGGCACAAGCAACAAAGGGAAATTTTGGAGGAGGACAGATAATGGCCCAAAGATGAACGAGCATATGACGCTCAAGGGGCAGGGTCGCTCCTACTTAACACTCCAGGAGTAGGAGTGCCCAACCTACTCTAAGTGGGAAGAACAGCAGGGGTGACGGTGGGAGGCAGGAGCAGGGCTCACATCAAGAGAAAGCAGCAAGGACACAAGCCAGGTTTGGGGTACCCCAGTGGGCACTGTCTGAGGTAAGGATGAAAAGAAGGATGACTGTGCCTGTCAGCTGAGATCTCCTCGTGCGAAGGAGACCATAAAGGTAGGGCAGAGGGGACGTCAGCTTTAGAGGGAGTTTGATTTTTAAAAAAGACCCCGACTGGGTTTTAACCCATAGATTTTAACTGTTTAAATTAATTATTGTTTGTTTTTAACGTCCACAAGAACATGGTTTTACTTGAAGGTCATTTATTTTGACTGCTCTGCACTGAGGGGTTTTTGAACCCTTGACTTTTGTTAAATAAACACACTAAGCACCATTTGCACCTTGATCTTGCCTGTTTATCCTCTCTGTCATCTCAGTAAATGACCGTCGACGATCAGCTACAGCTAACCCAGACTGCCACACTCCCACAATTCATAGATGTGTGTGTCAGATTAATGGCTGATTTTGCCCTGGTCCCCAGTGTGAGAGAGTGTGGATGTATCCACATGTGTACCCAGCAGTGAACTGAATTGGATTAAGTGGATTTAAAATTGTCTGTGTGTGTGCTGCTTAGTGGTGTGGATCCTTGTGAAACTGCCTCCTTATTGCAGGCTACAGCTCAGCTCGTGTTTCTTTGATTAATTGTTCAGACATTTACAGTATTTTCTTGCTGTAATTATTTTATTTCTTTTGGGAGGAAGATACTTGTAGCTCTAATTAGAAGATACATATTTGGAAAATTATAACTGTTTTTCACTTCTGCTTTGAAATCCATCCAAACAGATCTGTCATATTAGGGAAGCGTATGGCTAGCACTGCATGTGTCAAAATATTATTACAGAATTTTAAGCTGATAGTAGTGCTGTATTCCAATTACTGAACAGGACATTTTACTTATTTTCTTCCAGAGTAAAAAAAAAATCAATAATTAAAATAACACAGAACTTATTCAATATATTTAAATGTTGATAATAATATGAACACCTTTGTGTGTTTTTACGTTAAAAGTTTATAATGCTATGCTGGTGCGACTGCTCCTTCATGGATTCCTCTGTCTTCAAGAATATAAGATGATGGTAATGCTTATTGTAAAGGGAGACCGTTGGTCCCATGCTAGCTTTCCCGGATTTCATAACGGTTAAGGCTGCTGCTTTTCTCTTCTAGGGTCCAGTATTCAAATCTTTCCATGTAACACATGTCACACGTGCACATGGAGGGAGCTCGAATGATGGTACAGTGGAACCACGGTTTGCGAGTAACTTGGTTTACGAGTGTTTTGCAAGACAAGCTCAATTATTTAATACATTTTGACTTGATAAACGAGCGATGTCTTGCAATACGAGTAGTATGGATACACTTTGTCTGCTGAGCGTTATGTGATCACAACTGAGCGGATTGTTCTTCTCTCTCGCACGAGCGTCTGTCTCTCCTTATCTCTCTCGCTCGCCGCACGCGTCTCTCTCTCTCTCTCTCTCCTTATCTTGCTTGCTCGCACGCGTCTCTCTCTCCTTATCTCTCTCACTCGCGCACATGCGCGGGTCTCTCTCTCTTTCTCTCTCTCTCCTTATCTCGCTCGCTCGCGTATCTCTCTCTCTCTCTCTCTCTCTCTCTATCTTCTCTTGAGGGCAATCGTCTCCTATTCTCCGTCTGAGTCTGAGTGCCTCACTCATATAGTCAACAGCCGTACGAGCGTATACTGTTTACTACAGCATTGTGACTGTGTGTGTGTGCACGCGCGCACATGTGTGCTGTGAAGTGCGAGTCCCCGTCTTGCGGCCCAAAATACGAAGCTGAGTCTCAGTACTTTAACAACACCAGCTTTATTCAGCTTGAAACAGCAACAATGAGGTTATTTACTGTAGCAGGATATTTATAATGTTCCTTGTATCACCCATCGACAGCAGGCGCTTACAGCATGTCTGCGATCTTTTTGGATACGCTTATATGGCGAATTGCTACAGTGCTGGGAGACTGCGATTGCTTTGGGAAACTCTTCCAGTGTCGTTCCTTTGGGTGGAATCCCACAAGAGTTTAGAAACTCACTCACACCAGCCATGATTCTTTTTAAAGGTAAAGTGCAGGTTAACTTGTTTTATGTATTTTTACTTTATATTTTGTATTAATCATTTTTATATGAATAGTTTTGGGTTGTGGAACGAATCATCTGAGTTTCCATTATTTCTTATGGGGAAATTCACTTTGATATACAAGTGCTTTGGACTGCGAGCACGTTTCCGGAACGAATTATGCTCGTAAACCGAGGTTCCACTGAAATTCCATTCCGGACCAGGGGACGGCAGAGTGCATTAACCCTGTCTCTTTTTTTCCTACAGACCAATCACAGAAAATCCCGGCTGGCCCCAATGATGTCACTTCCAGTTCCGGCCCCGACGACATCACTTCTGTTTTAGGGCCTGATGACCTCATTTACTCTGCCTAACTTTAAAGCCACCATTTTCTCACCAACACATCAGTTCCATCTTGAACTCAGTTGAAATTCGTTTTTCTTTGCCTGACCAGCAGCAAACCACTATATTACAGGGCAGTTACCCCAAACCTTTTTTTTTGGCTATATCGTCTTTTTTTGTTCTGATACATGGTAGACTTGCTCTTTTTACATAAGAAGAGAAAAAGGATGGATTGACAGGTTCACTTCCTTTATCGTTACATTATCGTGCATTACTGGTTTTATATATACTAGCTGTGTGTGATCTTCAGGACGAAAAAACAACCTGAAGACTCCCTAGACGTTTTGGAGAGATGTCAGCTAATTTTTAAAAATGACCCAGTGTAGAGGATGTGTACCCAACTGTGTGCCTGCTGCCCCACTGGCTTTCATAAGAAGATACTGGCGATGCCACATCTTAGTCGTATTGCTGGCATACAAGTCCTATTAATCTTTGTCTCGAGAAAATACCTCCAGACAGACAATGTTTTTAGTGAAAACTACAAGCCTTTGTTGAGGTGTTTCACTTGGGTGTTGTTGAGCCGCAGCGTTTGCTTCATTTCAATATATATATTTTTTTAATTGCTTGAGAAAAATGTAATTTAAAAAAACCCACAACTTTAAAAATAAAAATAAATTAACAAACAGTCAAGTCACTAATGTGCTTGTGTTACAGTCTTGTATGTATGTTATCATCCAGCTGACACTCAGAACCGGCCAACTCTATTTAATTTCAAAAGCAACAGGCGGGTGCGGTGGTGCTGCTCAAACATAAAGAATGCTGGGAGTCACCTCCAGTTTGCCCTCTGCTGGTCGTTCCGAGTGTCAACTGGATGATAACATGAATACAAGACCACACGATCACACCCCACCCTACCCAGAAGAGGGTGGGTTAGGGTTGATTTCACCCTACAGTATTTTTAGTCGACCAATGAGAAACATGTGTACCAAGTTGCATGAAAATCGCTCTAGACATTCGGAAGTGATGCTGGAACATACGTACATACATACATACACACATTGACTTTTTTAATATATATATATATATATATATATATATATATATATATATATTGTGCATGCCACTCCCGCGGCGTGTATGTGGGCTCCCCCGCTGCACCAGGCTGTCCACAAAATTATTTAAATAGACGGGTCCCCGCCTTGAAATTGGCAGAGAGTCCCATCTGGGATGCCATTGTGGACACTGGCCCTGACAAAGACAGATAGACATGGTTTTAATTCACCCAACACACGTTTATTTACAATATATACTATTTACAAGGTGCTCACAACCCCATAACTTCTCCAAAATCCAGCCCTCAACAATGCCTCTTCCTTCTTCTGACTGACTCCACTCCTGTCTGTCCAACTACACTCCCGACTCCAGCCAGCCACCCAGGCGCTTCCCAATAAGCGACTACCAGCACTCCCAGGTCTTCTTCCCCCCAGCATGTCCGGGTATGGTGGAAGTGCTGAGGGCCAGGGCTCCTCAGGCATTCAGGCGCCCCTTGGCGGTGACCACAGGCCCCTATAGGGTTGAGCTTCTAAGCTCTGTTCTCGTGGTCCCCAAAGACACCAGGGTGGTTGCCCCCTCATGGTCTGGAGGAGATGTAATCCCTCCTCCGGTCCTTCTGGGTGTCCCGGCTGGGTACCACCCCAGCTTGCCAATATATATATATATATATATATATATATATATATATATATATATATATATATATATATATATATATATAGTGGTAAATAATCAAGCCTTGACACACAGAGGTTTGGGGAAGTCTCCCGTATACTTCAGAATTGGCTGCAAATGCGAAAAAAGGTTGAGAAAATGTTCTTTAGAGACAAGAGTCCAAAACAGAACTGCACAGGTCAGTAAACATGGTGGATAAACAGTTGGACGGCAGGAAGAGGAGGGACCTTGGGACCAGATCCAGAAATGTGATGTAGAACTGGGAGTGATGTCTTCTAATTTTAACAATTGTTCACAGAAAGCTTAAACAACTTTTCCTTCACTAAGGGGCAGAAGTGACTCAATGTATACAGTGGATTAGGAAAATATTCAGATCCTTTCACTTTCTGCATGCTTTATTGTGTTGTAGACTGAGTTTTAAAAGGATAAGTCTGTGATTTTTTGCCCATCATTTTACACTCAACAACTCAAAATGACAAAGAGAAAACATTTTGTCAGAAAAGTTTGCAAATTTATTAAACGTCAAGAACTCTCCCACTTATAGACTGTGGACACTAGGGGTCGCTGTTGCACCATTGAACGCGCCAGACAGATGTCCAAGACACACTTGTAAAAGCACCAGAAGAATAATCTTTAATAACTCAAATAAAGTCCACAATTTTTCAATAAATAATCAATAATAAACACAGTAATCACAATAACACAATCCTTCACCCCGAGCAGCTTAGTCACCCAACCTCCCATCTGGCTCTCCTTGTTGAGTTTCCCAATGTCTTTTAAATAGTCTATAACCCGGAAATATTCCATCTTCTCTTCCGGGTTAATGCCACATCATCATCTTTATGCAGTCCGGAAATACTGCAGGCTTCCATCCTTGCGACTCCAAAGTACTTCCGGGTTATCATAATAATAGGAGTCTCCAGGTCCTTTATGACCCATGGCACCCAACAGGGCTGAGGAAATGAACTCCGTGTCCCAGGATGCTCTGAGGGGAACTTGGGAACCATTGCTGTCTAGGGAAGCTGCCACCTAGTGTCCTGGGGGATGCTGTGCCCTGAAAAGCCCGCTCTTCCTCCTTCTTTTCTTTCAGGGATGTCCCGGCCATACTGATCCTCCAGGCGACCCTGACAAGACGCATTCAGATCCTCTGCTGTGTCAGTCCAAATTGTGCTTTGGTGCCACCTGTTTGCTTTAATTCTTTTTGAGATGTGTCAAGAACTTGAATGGAGTCCACCTGTGGCCCATTGAATTGACTGGACATCATTTAGAAAGGCACACGTGTACCCGTTTATAGAAGGACCCACAATTCATGCTGCATTTCAGGACAAAAAGCAAGCCATGAAGTCCAAAGAACTCTCTGTAGACCTCCACGAAGCATGGATAAGTGTGAAGAGATAAAACCTTTTCTAATGCTTTCAGTGTTTGCATTAGGAAAGTGGCCTCAATTATTGTGAAAAGGAAGAAGTGTGGAACTACCACTTGGACTCTTCCTAGACATTGCTGTCTGGCCCAGTACCCTGATAAAAATGGCCTTGATCAGGAAGGTGACCAAAAATCTAATTGTCAATCTAACAGAACTCCAGAAGTCCTCTGCTGAAATGGGGTAATCTGTCAGAAGATGAGCATCTCAGGAGCACTCCATTCTTTGGGCGTTTATGGTAAACTGGTGAGGCAGAAGACACTCAAGTAAAGGGCATATGGAGTTTGTTAAATGGAAATTAAAGATTCTCTGATCTGATGAGACAAAAACTGAAATCGTTAAGGAAGAATTCCAAGCACTATGTTCTGGTGAAGACCAAGCACTGCTCTTCAGCGGCAGTAGCATCATTCTATAGGAGGCTGGTTAGACCTGAGAGAAGGAAGAATGCAGCCAAATACAGAGAGGTCCATGAAGAAACCCTGCTCCAGAGTGTACACAGACTGGGGTGACGGTTTGCAATGACCCACAACCAGGACACACAGGAGTGGCTGTCCTTCATTGACTGAGCCAAAGCCCACCCTGAAACCCCACAAACATGTGTGGAGAGATCTAAAGATGACAGTTCACGGACACTTCCTATACAAATCTAAAGGACTTTGAGGGGATCTGCCAGGAAGAATGGGAGCAACGGCCCAAATCCTGGAAGGCAAAGCTTGTAGAGACTTACCAAGAAGACCCAAAGCTGGAATTGCTGCCAAAGAGGCTTCTACAAAGCACTGAATTATACAATACAGTTTATATTTGTTTAGCCCAAAATCACACAGGAAGTGCCGCAATGGGCTTTAACAGGCCCTGCCTTTTGACAGCCCCCCAGCCTTGACTCTCTGAGAAGACAAGGAAAAACTCCCAATAAAAACCTTGTAGGGAAAAATGGAAGAAACCTCGGGAAAGGCAGTTCAAACAGAGACCCCTTTCCAGGTAGGTTGGACATGCAGTGGGTGTCAAAAGTAGGGGGTCAATACAACACAATACACAGAACAGAACAATTCCTTAAGACAGCATAATAATAAAAATTTTAGAAGTACGGTTTAACAGTAGATGGTATGACATAATTAGGTTTGGATATTTTTAGAGTCCTGGAGACCTCATCCATCTAGCTGCCTCCCCATTTGGCTATGCCACGGCTGAAACGTTGCTCCGATGAAAGGACCCCTCTTTCCCATGATTCCTGTGATCCTCCATCAGGGATGACTTTACCATAGGCAGGCAAACAACTTGGCAGGTGGACCGTGGCACCAATTGCCACATTTGGGTACCGAGAAAAGAAACAGAATAGGTGAGGGTTAGTATTCAAATATAATTATCATGTTACTTATGTTATAGTGCTAATGACTAACAACAGGGATGCAGTCTGCACAGTTAATCAGCAGCTCTAGTCAGGATATGCTAAACTGATGTAGTGAGTCTTCAGCCGGGATTTAAAGGCTGAGACTGAAGGGGCATCTCTTATGGAAGCAGGAAAACCAGTCCACAGTTTAGGGGCCC
Source organism: Polypterus senegalus (assembly GCF_016835505.1). NCBI lineage: Eukaryota > Metazoa > Chordata > Cladistia > Polypteriformes > Polypteridae > Polypterus > Polypterus senegalus. Next base: position 133,044,189 of record NC_053168.1, read on the forward strand.
TGTAACTAAAAGCTCGACCTCCCACTGTTATTTTATTAATCCTTGGAATCCTAAGCAGACCGGCATCTTGAGATCTTAATGTGCACTCAGGTTTGTAAGTCATGAATTAAGGGTCTGAACACTCTTACTCTTAGCTTTCCAATTTTAAAGAATTTGTAAACCTTTCTGAAGTCATGTCTTCACTTTATCATTATGGGTTATTGAATGCAGATAGATGGGTAAAAATGGCAAATTTATCCAGTTAAGTGTGCAGAAAGTTCAGGGCGGCTGAATCCATTCTGAATCCGCTGCCTATATAGGAGCACCTGGAGACCTTCTTCTTCTTCAAGATTTTTAAGGTGAAATACCTGATAAGAACAACTTGTTGACACTTTTCTCCAACAAGCTTCTCCAGGTAGGTGGTGATATATAACGATACCCGTATCTCATTAATCGAGCAAACATATTATTCTAAAAATGAATTGTGTCAATTAAGCAAAAAATGGGGTCTTGATTTCCCCTCGCACTGTCACCAGCAGTGCATTCAAATTGATATTTCTTCTTGCCATCAGAATGTCTCCCACTGACATAAAATAGCAGGCTTGATATGAAAATAAAATTCGTACCAAAAACACCACATGTGTGAAAGTTAAATAATGTCTAACCTTAACTATAGCAGCACATGTCAGCCAATCTGACACTTATAAAATGATAGCCACTTTTTATTCAAACTCCTGCTCTATTTATGCTTTAATGTTTACACTGACATTCAACAGCTTTTCAGAAACCATGACAGCATCATCATAATATCAGATGGCCTTGAGTGAGACGTGATATTTACAATTTGCACAACAACTGCTTCCAAGAATACACACGCTGGGGTTTAAATGTGTTGTTCTCTGCAGTTTTAGAGTAAGCGGTGTCAACCATCTGAGCACCCAAGTGAAAAGTGAGCACCTGTGGGGAGAGAAAGGGGGCGGGTGGTGAGGAGGGGCTCAGTTGTGAGGAGAAGTCCAAATGGAGTGACGGAGCCGTGGACGCAGCAGCTTCACCATTCTAGCATAAGATGTAATGACATTTTAACTTTAAGTGTCTCACAACACATATCCAATTAAGTATTTTTGGGGGGAGCTGCTGCCCTGCCCGGGGTTTGTTTCCTGCCTTGTACCCTGTGTTGGCTGGTATTGGCTCCAGCAGACCCCTGTGACCCTGTAGTTAGGATATAGCGGGTTGGATAATGGATGGATGGATGTTTCTGTAAGAAGCTCGATTCAATGTTGTATCACAGTGCTAAATAAGTTATCTTTGAGTGGCACTAAAACCAAAGTAAGTCTCCGGTATGCAGGTATTTAAATCAGCGGCCCGCCAGGTAGCTTACAGTGCTGACTGCCCTACTATAATGACAACAATCTACGTAATTGAAGTGTAATGATTATCCCAACTGATGATTGCAGTCTGCAGTATCTTTGCTAATTTATGCAAAGAACACAACATAACCACCCAAGTAATGCATGATGTCAGCTTTTAAGTGAGATAGTAGCTAGTGTCACAATAACGAGACATGAACAGGTAAAGGTTTGGGAAAGCCACCCGTATAATATGGTATCCCGGCTGCAAAAGTTATTTTTATCAGAAAAACAGCACTGAAGTGCATACAACTGAGTCCAGAACAAGACTGAGGGAAAAGGGAAAAGGGGCAGGCTTTTAAAGGGGGAGACAGGAAGTGAGGTCATAAGGATCGGGCACGTGTTCTTCATTCATTGGCTCGGTCCCGGAAGTGATCTCAAGAGAGCCAGGTGGAATCTCCCCGGAATGGTATGAGTCAGTGCACTCTGCCACATCCCAGCATGCCTCAGAACTGCCTTCACTCAAGCCCTTTAGCTGCCTCCCATGCGCACGTGTGTGACACTACGGAGATCTTTTTTAGCGTGCCAGGAGCAAAGGTGAAGGTATAGCAGTGTTGTCTATGGTGGCTCACTCTTTGTAACCCAAAAAACCCCAAAGCTCACAGCAATTCTACCAACCACAAAAGCATTAAATCTCTTAGACTCGCTAAATTGTCCGAAGGGGCAGGACAGGGGTCGGCAAAAAAAGCAGCTTGGAGATTGCACAGCACTTGTGTAGAGTATCGTCTTTAATCGATGATGGTGATGAACAATTAGTGATAGTATTTGCGGAGTTTTAACCCAAGTTTTAATGTAAGCCCATTTAAGAGATGCGTAACCTTTCAGTAAGCCAGTCTTCAGCAGTGCGTTCAAAGTCAGCAGTCGTTTTGATCGTTTCATTTATACATTTATACAATCTGAGATTTAATATATTGACCTTGTTTTCTTATTTACTTCTTTTCACCTTACTTTTTAGGAAGGCATTCAAATTCAGGTTGTGCTTGCTCAAGTAGTATTTTGTTAAAAGTTCAGGTTTAAGGTCATTGTTTAAGTTTAAAGTATGAAATTAATTTTTTAAAATTCCTTTCTATTCTATTACTGCTGAACTGCACTGAGCTGCTTTAATAAGGCTGGACGGACGCATTCTACTCAAGCTGAGCCTCAGAAGCAGAAGCTCCGTTGTGCTTGATGTGCAGTAACACAAAGGGCTGCTTGGGGTTTCATTTGTTTAACGGTTTGCGTTTAACTTCACCAAACAATGTTAGGCATTTTTTAAATTGGTCTCTGTCGTATCTCGCATTGCTGTTTCTTCAAGACTAAAATAATTTTTTTTAAATATCTTTATTTTCAGTATGGTGAAAAATTAGAGATCCCAGAATGATGGGTGTGTTTTTTGGTCATCTACTTAATGTTGGCCGCAGATCCTACACATCAGTGCGGAGTGAAGTGCAGAACATTGAGCCTCAGATCTGCTTGAAAACGATCAAGAGACGCAAATCAGGGAATGGGGATGGTGTAAAATAAAACTACTGTATTTCTCTAGTGATTTTATCTTTGAAGACATTATTTAATGTAAAAAAAAAAGTACCTGCTTTACAAACATTTTTATTTTACCACCTTTTTTGGAAAAAACATACAACAGCTATTTTTACATTATAGGTTTCTTAAACACTGAATATTTATTCCTTCTATTTGTGATTTCACTTTTATTTTTTACCACTCCATTTGCATATTTTAAACATACTCTAACACATTTTCTGGTCCTTGATTTTTTTTCTGTGATGTAGTTCGATTTAATTTGTAAAGAAACATCTCCTTACATGTATTGTCTTATATAAGCCATTTCCTATAGCACATTTCTTAAAGAAATATTCCACATTTTAATAATAATTGTAACAACAGTCATTGTTCTTGACCACTGTTAGAAATTCATTGATTTTTTTTATCTTATCACACTTAATGTTGTCTTGTTGTTTGAAATAATTTAAGTTATTTGATTTAAAACCCTCTAAAACTCTCTTTCTGTTTCTTAATAAAAATATCTTTTGTAATTGTCACCTAAAGCAATGAGAAATATCTGACTTGACATTCTTTTCTGATTTGATAAACTTTAGATATATAGATAGACAGATGTGAATGGCACTATATACTATACTATACTATATACTAGATAGATAGATAGATAGATAGATAGATAGATAGATAGATAGATAGATAGATAGATAGATAGATAGATTGATAGATAGATAGATAGATAGATAGATAGATAGATAGATAGATAGATAGATAGATAGATAGATAGATAGATAGATAGATAGATAGATAGATAGATAGATAGATTGTGAAAGACACTATATAATAAAGATAGATAGATAGATAAATATGAAAGGCACTATATAAAACAGATAGAAAAATGTATTGATATTTAAACAGAGATGTCTGTCAGTCATTTTCTAACCAGCTTGTGGGGGTCTGCCAGAGCCTATCCCAGCAAGCATAAGGTGCAAGGCAGGAACAAGCCCTAGACAGGATGCCAGTCCTTCACAGGGCATGCACACACACACACACACACACACACATATGCCCCAACCACACAGTAGGGCCAAAGTCTTATAAGCTATATTAAAAGTTATTATCAACCTTAATAATAGGGTAAGTGTCTGTGTGTGTCCATCTGGCTGATATGTATGTATGTCTCTGTTACATGCCATTTGGCTTGGGATTTGTGAAAACAGTACTCGAGCTGAGCAATTCTGGGAGAAGGGCTAAGGTAAGGAAGTTGCTCAAGAACCCAGCTGTCACTCTGACTGATAATAGAGAGTTTATGTGGAGATGGGAGAAACTTCTAGAAGGACAACAACCCCTACAAATCAAATCTAAATATGCAGTACATACCTTTTAAGGATATTTTTCGAACAGAACACAAGGCACTGAATTCTGAATCATGTGCAATGGCTTGGAAACAAATGCATGTATAACTGGTTGCAGAGAGTTGCAATAGTCCAGACGTGACAAGACCAAAACCTGGACCAGGAGTTGTGCTGCGTACTCCCATCAGATCACATCTGATATTGTGGATGTTCTCTAGCATGAATCTGCAAGACTGAGAGAAAGTTGCAATGTGGTCAGTGAAGGATAACTTGGTTTGCGATCATCACACCAAGGTTGCATACAGACTTGGCCAGTGTTAGCAATAATGAGCCAAGCTGAACCAAGATGACGTGCTAAATAGATGGACGAGTTAGGATAACAAAGACATTCACCTTTGCCAGGTTGAACTGGAGATGGTGTTCCTTCATCCAGGTTGCAGTATCAGTGAGACATGCAGAGATCCTAGCTGACACTGTGTGGTCTTCTGAAGGAAGTGAGGGGTACAACTGTTGATCACTGGCACAGCACTGATCGGAGAATCCATGAGACTAGATAATACAGGGGCTAAAGAGAAGGAAGAGAGTACCAAGCACCAATCCTTGGGGGACCCCTGTACTTACCTGATGCACCCTTGACATCTCTTCCCACTAGGACACAAGGCTGGACTCAAAATTCAGGGAGCAATTGAGTGATGCCAAACTCAGAAATGGTGGCAAGGAGAATTTGATGGTTAAATGTGATGAAGGCTGAGGAAAGATCTAGAAAGAAGAGGACAGATGACATGTTGGTAGCTCTGGCCTTCTGCAATGTGTTGACAACAGTGAGTAGAGCCATCTTGGTGGACAGAAGGACTCTGAAAAGAAGATGCAGCAGAACTGTCCAGTGTATCATTGTAATATCCTGCATATATTATATTATATTATATTATATTATATTATATTATATTATATTATATTATATTATATTATATTATCTATCCATCCATCCATCCATTATCCAACCCGCTATATCCTAACTACAGGGTCACGGGGGTCTGCTGGAGCCAATCCCAGCCAACATAGGGCACAAGGCAGGAAACAAACCCCGGGCAGGGTGCCAGCCCACCACAGTTATATTATATTATATTATATTATATTATATTATATTATATTATATTATATTATATTATATTATATTATATTATATTATATTGTTTTGCCTACCTAAGGTAAAGTCATCTCTGCTGGAGGATCATAGGAATCATCGGGTAGAGGGGTTCTTTCATCAGATTGGCTGGCCCAGCACTGACTCTGCTGTGGAATGGCCAATAGGGGAAGGCAGCTTGATGGCTGAGGTCTCCAGGACTCTTAACAAATCCAAATCGTATCACGTGATATCATCTACTGTTGAATTCTGCTCTGTACTTGTAATATTTCTATTGCACTATTATATTGTATTTCTTGTGTTCTGTTCTGTGTATTGTGTTGTATTGACCCCCTTCTTTTTCACACCCACTGCATGCCAACCCTACCTGGAAAGGGGGTTCTCTTTGAACTGCCTTTCCCAAGGTTTCCTCCATTTTTTCCCTACAAGGTTATTTTTGTGGGAGAAAGAGTCAAGGCTGGGGGGCCAACAGAAGGCAGGGCCTGTGAAAGCCCATTGCAGCACACCTTGTGTGATTCTGGGCTATACAAAAATAAATTGCATTGTAGTGTGTTGTATTATATTATAGTTTTAACTATATTGGTATTTGTTAAATGGTTTTGAGCCAAATGAATGGCATTTTTGGTCCTTTGGCACAAGTCTTTTAAGTCAAAAATATTTAAAGAGCCAGCTCTTCACTTGTCAGCATACATTGTGCTGCAAGGCGGAGTACGCTATCCTCTCATTTCCAAAATATTAATGCCGCATATTTCCAAGATCTACTTCTCATCCTCCTGCAGGGCTTGAGTTTTTTGTCTGCCTTGCCTTCGGTAGTGGAACTGATCCACATCTTTTAAACAGATGACTGACGCTGTCCGAATGCTTTTCAATCATGCGCTGCCTTGACATCCATGCACAAACAGGATGTGGCACGGCATTGCTATCTGCATGCTGAGAGCAGCTCTAAATGCAAAATAAATTTCACATAGCTTTGAGGGGCCTACAAACACTCGACATCAATCCAAAAGATGAAATTGAACAGAGCAGGAAGTAAAGGTACACTAACACACAGTAATGACATCGCCATTGAAATGGAACATCAACTTGCACTAAATAATTCGACTTTTCCTGGCAAATGATTCCTCCTTTCCCCAGGGAAGAAATAAGAAAGCACATGTTAAGGACATACTTGTGGCATTTTTGGAAAGGCAGTTTTGCATATGAACATTTGTAAATGATTGAAGACAAATAGCAATAAAATTCTCTTAGTTGAAAATTGATTATTTATTCATGTACTGCACCTGTGCATCTCTGTATTGTATTGTACGGCAAGATGATTAAGCTTTATTTTTATATTTTAGAAATACTGAAAAGTGAAGGCTGGCACGGTGGTGAAGTGGGTAGCCCTGCTGCCTCGCAGTTAGGAGAACGGGGATCGCTTCCCAGGTCCTCCCTACGTGGAGTTTGCACGTTCTCTCCGTGTCTGCGTGGGTTTCCTCCGGGTGCTCCGGTTTCCTCCCACAGTCCAGAGACATGCAGGTTAGGTGCATTGGCGATTCTAACTTGTCTCTAGTGTGTGTGGGTGAGTGTACCCTGTGGTGGGCTGGTGCCCTGCCCGGGCTTTGTTTCCTGCCTTGCACCCTGTGTTGGCTGGGTTTGGCTCCAGCAGACCCCCGTGACCTTGTAGTTAGGATATAGTGGGTGGGATAATTGATGGATGTTTTATATGGTGCCTTTCATATCTATCTATCTATCTATCTATCTATCTATCTATCTATCTATCTATCTATCCTGCCTACTATACTAAAATTACAATCTATCTATCTATCTATCTATCTATCTATCTATCTATCTATCTATCTATCTATCTATCTATCTATCTATCTATCTATCTATCCACAATCCTGCCAACCTTAGGTGGTTTTAGATGGGGGCCAACAGGGGCCAGTGCCCCTGTAGAGCTGGTCCTGCCACCTGTTATGGCCCCTGTGCTGAAGAGATAAAATGCATTACTTACGGTGATGTTCTGTGCCCCCATGAAAAAACACTGGCCCTACCCTGGCCTCCCTGGTAAATTCGGTCTGGAACCACCACTGCTGCCAACTACACTAAAATTAATATCTATCTATCTATCTATCTATCTATCTATCTATCTATCTATCTATCTATCTATCTATCTATCTATCTATCTATCTATCTATCTATCTATCATATAGTGCCTTTCACATCTGTCTATCTAATTGTTGGTTAGTATCTACAATAATAATAAAAATCATTGAATAGTAATCTCTAATGTTCTGCTCAAATATCTCAAATGTCTTCAGAGACTATTGAGACTCCTTCTCTTTCTTCACATCTATATATATAAGTCACTAAGGCAAGACACCCATGGAAAGCACACCGGAAGGGGCGTGGATTCACTAAGCCGCTGACAAGTAAAACGCCCATGGCGCACGCAGGAAGGAGCCACGCCCACCAACTCTAAGACCATTGGATATGATGACAACTCGCAGAGCCACTCCCACTAACTCGGACGAGACGACACAGGAAAAATGGCGTCATTTATGTTCATCTGTCGTAGAGTCCACGTTGAGCCACTTTGACTGTTCATAGAGGCATGTTTCTCGCAGAAGTGAATCGCCATATGCAGCGTGTAAAACAGTTTGCAAGGGGTATCCCATGGGATTCTTAAAACAATCCTTTAAAACTGAGGTTAAAACACAATGAAGGAAGCAGTCTTTAAAAACCAATAAGCCCTGTGCCTCTGTTTCATTACTGTCTCACCTGCTTCACCAATGCAGGCCCTGCAACAGTCGAGATGCCCTCTCAGCAGCTGACCTTCTCTGTGCCTGACCGGTTCACACAGAGGAACCACACGACGCGGCAGGACTATCTAAGAAGAGGCATGTTTGCCATGGATGTAAATCGTTGTATGCACTGTGTAAAACTGTTTGTTTGTCGCGGATGTCAATCGCTATATGCGGCACGTAGAACAGTTTGCGAGAGGTATCCCATGGTCTTACAGTTGGTGGGCGGGTCTCTGTTAGTTGCTCTTGCAAGCGGGCACACGACCAGGAAGTGTGTGTGCTTCGAGAGCGTGGGTGGACACGACAGCACCATCTAAGAAGATTCATATTTGTCGCGGATGTGATTTGCTGTATGCGCTAGACCTTTAGCTATAACACTTGAAATTTAGCTCATTTTCAAATAAAAAAGTCTGCAGCATTGAAGGATCTCAAGAGCATAGTGATCTCCATACTTCTTTAATGGATGAAGTCTGGCACAACCGCAACTCTTTCTAGAGGTAAGCTGAGCAATTTTGGAAGAAGGGCTACGGTAAGAGAGGTGCCCCGACTGTCATTCTGGCTGAGCTCCAGTGAATCTGTGTGGAGATGGGAGAAACTTCCAGAAGGATAACCACAACTGCAAATCTCTCTCTATATATAAAATCCATCGTCTATCTGTATGTTTGTCCGTTTTTCACAAGAGAACTACTTAACGGATTTGGATCGGATAATTTGCTTGAACATTCCAGATGATTTTGTGACTTCTCTCATTGCGCTAAGAATCAAAGTTTGCTTGCAGTACCAATTTATGTGCGCAAATCCAAGATAGAGGCAGCGGGTCGAGGGGAGGGTTGCAGGGCCCTCCTCACTCACTCACGTGCCAGACTCAGAGGGTATCTTGTCTACAGCTAAACTAACGAATGAGAGAACTACTTAGCGGATTTAGATCGGGTTTTTTTTCTATAATTTTCTTGAATATTCCAGATGATTTTGCCACTTCTCTCATTGCACTCAGAATCAAAGTTCGCTTGCAGTACCGATTTATGTGCGCAAATCCGAGAGAGAGGAAGCGGGCCGAGGAGAGGGTTTCAGGGCCCTCCTCACTCACTCACGCACCAGCCTTGGAGGGTACAGCTAAGCTAACGAATCAGAGAACTACTTAGCGGATTTAGATTTGGGCTTTTTCTACCTCTGCGTTTTGAAATGTACCTTCCCTCCGCTTAGCTAGCGATACCTGTTTGTTTATTGCTCTTTTAAAGTTTGTCCTGTTTCACTTCTACACGGGCAGAGCCACGGGGAATGGCTAGTGAAATATAAGTATACATATGTTTTTGTTTCTTTTTAAAAACAAAGATATTTTTTGAGCTGTTCCACAGAGATTAACAATGGTCCAGACATGAGATGAACAACCCTGGAGCAGGAGTTGTCCTGCATACTCCCATCAGTACAGATACAGATCCGGTCTGATCTTAAGGATGCTTTATAGTTGAACCAAGATGAGGTGCTGAATAGATGGATGAGAAGTTATAACAAGGATGTCTATCTTTGCCCATTTGAACTGGAGATGGTGTTCCTTCATCCAGGTTGCAGATTCAGTGAGACAAGTAGAGATCCTGGCTGACACCATGTGGTCTTCTGTAGGGAGTGACAGGTAAACATATTGATTGTCAGCATAGCACTGATATAAGAATCCATGGGACTAGAAAGCTCATGCTAGACCGTAGGCTGTAACACTTGAAATCTGGTCCATTTTCTTTAATGGATGAAGTTCTGAACAACCACGACTCTTCTCTACAGGCAAACTGAGCAATTCTGGGAGAAGGGCTAAGGTAAGGAAGTTGCTCAAGAACCCAGCTGTCACTCTGACTGATAATAGAGAATTTATGTGGAGATGGGAGAAACTTCCAGAAGGACAACAACCCCTGCAAATCAAATCTAAATATACAGTACATACTTCCATCCATTTTCCAACCCGATGAATCCAAACACAGGGGTCTGCTGGAGCCAATCCCAGCCAACACAGGGACCAATCCAGGGCAGGGTGCCAACCCACCACAGGACACACACAAACACACACTAGGGCCAATTTAGAATCGCCAATCCACCTCACCTGCATGTCTTTGGACTGTGGGAGGAAACCCACGCAGACACGGAGAGAACATGCAAACTCCACGCAGGGAGGACCTGGGAAGCGAACTTGGGTCTCCTAACTGCGAGGCAGCAGCGCTACCACTGTGCCACAGTGCCGCCCTACAGTACATACTTTTTTTAAGGATATTTTTTATACAGAAGACAAGGCACAAAATTTTGACTCATCTGCAGTGGCTTGGAAACAAATTCATGTACATCTGCTAGCAGAGAGTTGCAATAGTCCAGACGTGCTGCAAACTCCATCAAAACCCATCTGATGTTGTAGATGTTCTCTAGCGTGAACTCTGCAAGACCAACAGACAGTTGCACTGTGGTCAGTGAAGGATAGCTTGGTTTTTGATCACCACACCAAGGCTGCATACAGACTTGGCCAGTTTTAGCTATAATGAGCCGAGCTGAACTCAGATGAGGTGCTCAATAGATGGATGAACAGGGATAACAAGGAAGTCCATCTTTGCCAAGTTGAACTGGAGATGGTGTTCCTTCATCCAGGTTGCAGTATCAGTGTGACATGCATTAATCCTGGCCTGATACCGTGAGGACTTCTTTAAGGAGTGACGGGTATAACTGTTGATCGTTATCACAGCACTGATTTGAGAATCCATGGGAGTAGAAGACTCATGCTAGACCCTTAGCTGTAACACATTTTCAAAATAATGTCTGCAGCAATGAGGGATCTCAAGAGCACTGTGGTCTCCATAATTCTTTAATGGATGGAGTTCAGAACAACTACAACTCTTCTGAGAGGCAAGCTGACCGATTTTGGAAGAAGGGCCATGGTAAGAGAGGTGCTGATTGTCACTCTGGCTGAGCTCCAGAGAATCTGTGTGGAGATAGGAGAATCTTCCAGAAGGGCAACCACTCCACCAATGTGGACTTTATAAAATACTGGGCAGAGAGAAGCCTTTCCTCAGTAAAAGACACAAAGAAGCCCACCTGGAGTTTCCAAAAAGCCACCTAAAGAAGTTTCAGATTGTGACAACCAAGATTTTCTGGTCTGATGAAGTCACGATTAGTGTCATATTATGAGGAAACCAGGCACCGCTCATCACTTGTGCTGAAGGTTGAAGTATGTTGGCAGAAGCATCAAGCTCTGGGGTGGTTCTTCAGCAGCAGAGACTGGGGGACTTGACAGGGTAAAGGCTGAACAGAGTAGAGTACAGAGATATCCTTAATGAAAACCTGCTCCAGAGCACCTTGGACCTCTCCTGGAGATCTCGGCCATCCATCGTTCCTCCTCCTGTTCAGCTTCTAACCCGTGTTTCTCTAATTGAGAGCTTGTCAAAAGAAGAACTGTTCCTTCATCCAGGTTGCAGATTCAGTGAGACAAGTAGAGATCCTGGCTGACACCATGTGGTCTTCTGTAGGGAGTGACAGGTAAACATATTGATTGTCAGCATAGCACTGATATAAGAATCCATGGGACTAGAAAGCTCATGCTAGACCGTAGGCTGTAACACTTGAAATCTGGTCCATTTTTTAGGCAGAAGCATCAAGCTCTGGGGTGGTTCTTCAGCAGCAGAGACTGGGGGACTTGACAGGGTAAAGGCTGAACAGAGTAGAGTACAGAGATATCCTTAATGAAAACCTGCTCCAGAGCACCTTGGACCTCTCCTGGAGATCTCGGCCATCCATCGTTCCTCCTCCTGTTCATCTTCTAACCCGTGTTTCTCCAATTGAAAGCTTGTCAAAAGAAGAACTGGGGACAAAGCATGAAACTTGGGGGTCTGTAAGGGGAGCAGGGATTCAAATGAAGCAGCTTTCCCAGCAGGCCACAGTAACAGTCACGTAAATGAAAATTTAACGTGTAGTTATTTAATTAGAAGACCTCAGAAAAGTGTATAAACAAACAGTTAATTTTCTCTTGGGCTTTCTTTTGTGTGCAGTAAATAATGAACAAAGCCTTTCCTCTTTTCTAATATTTAAATTTTTAAGCATTTTGTGGATTTTTCAAAACCACCAGAAGACTTTCGAAATTCATTGCAAGCATTTCTCAAGTGTCATTTTTGACAGCTGCCCAATATAGGCAATGTGGCATCTTTTTTTTTTTTTTTGTTTAAACACCCCATTACATAACTACATTTTTCTAACCCCAGTCTGACATTACATTAAGCACACTTGCCGGGGGCAATGCCAGTTTTGAATTTATAAGGCATATTAGAGGAAACTAGAGAAAGAAGCGAAAAGGAAGATCATCTCCCTGTTATTGGGGACATTCCCCAATGATCTGGCACAAAAATGCATTATTATTTAATAAAACCCTCTCTGTTTGAATGCTCAAATTAAGTCTCAGAGGATGGGCTCCTCAGTGTTTCAACAAAATGTCTGTCAAACATGCTTGCTGCAATTTAGCTGCGGCTGATCTGCACAGATAACCCCTTCCTGCTCAAATGTGACAGTGTAGATGACTTTTTTTTCCCCCCTTTCTATCATGAAACACTCCATTAACCAGAACGGCTTCACGTTTTATTTTTAAAATATTTCATCGTGTCGCCCGTGAACCTGAACATCAATAGACCAGATGACTAAATGCACGAAAACGATTAAATAAATAAACAAGACAAAGGTCTGGTTCACAAGGAAGCAATAGCTGCTAAGGGTATTAAAGGATAGAGCTTATATTTTTGATTCATTTTTATTTCCTTGTGAACCTGAATTGAATAAGCAGGCTTGAAAATTGAGATATGAAACAAGGAGATAAGCAGCCACAACAACAAAAAAAAAATTGATAAATTTTAAAAAATCGATAAAATGCACATAGTGTAAATACAAATCACACTTGCATAGACTCCAAAGGAGAGGTGAACATCTAATGGAGAAAACTCAGAAGGCAATGAGGTATAGTGAATAGAAGAAGCAAAAATAGACATCTAAGCAAGACAATTATAATTCAGACAAATAACATCCATCCATCCATTATCCAACCCGCTATATCCTAACTGCAGGGTCACGGGGGAATGCTGGAGCCAATCCCAGCCAGCACAGGGCGCAAGGCAGGAAACAAACCCAGGGCAGGGTGCCAGCCCACCGCAGGGCGTGCACACACCCACACACCAAGCACACACTAGGGACATCTTAGAATCGCCAATGCACCTAATCTGCATGTCTCTGGACTGTGGGAGGAAACCCACGCAGACACGGGGAGAAAATGCCAACTCCTAACTACTCACTGCACCACCGTGCCACCCCCAGACAAATAACAAATAAACCTAATTGCGATGGCAGACAATAGTATTACAATTATGATAATCATAGCTGATAGAAAAAGTGACTATGAGTAAATATACTATACATCGAAACAAAGGTAAAGATAGAAGAAAAAGAATTTAAATTCACTGAGCAACATTATTAGGAATCCCTGTGCACCTTCTTATCCATGCAATTATCTAATCAGCCAATCAGGTGGCAGCAGCACAAGGTATAAAACCTAGCAGACACGGGACAGGAGCTTCAGTTCATATTCACATCAAACACCAGAAAACATCTGATCTCAGTGATTGGCACCATGGCAGGATTGTTGGTGCCAGATGGGCTGGTTTGAGTATTTCTGTAACTGCCAATCTTCAGCAGCTTCTAGAGTTTCTATAAAACTAGCTGTGTAAGCCTGTGCTGCAAAACGCCTGGGCACCTAGAAACTATTGAAATTGCCAGAAAAAAAGTTGAAATGCCGAGTCGGGGGGCCGCCTTGCTGACTCTTTGAGCTTCACTGCTGTAGCCTCGCACTTCCGGGCCGGACAGACACACACACTTCCATGCGTAGACGTTTATATATAAGACTAGACATTAAGCCCGTTACAATAATGGGCGCTAGAACAGTAGTGCATGAACATTAGTAGGAACAGTCTATATTAAATGGCAAGGGACCTTGACCTCATTCTGTTTCTTGTCTTAATTTGTTTTTTGTCAAAAATATTTTTCCCAGAAGCCTAAAGTAAAATAATAATAAAAATAAAATAGAAACGTACATGACAATACAGTAAGTATAATTAATATTGCCTTAGTGTAAAACTTTGTAACAATCTGTAAGACACAATATCTGAAGAAGATATTTAGGTAAAATTTTCTATTTTTTTACCTCATGAAATTTTTCTATACAATTTCATTATAGACATTTCTTGTAAATATTCTGTCTGAGTTTGGGAACAGTTTACTTTGTTCAGGACCATCTACAACCTTGACAACAACATCTGGAAAACTTCTAACTCTTGATAATGCAACATATAACTGACCGTGGCTGAATACTGAATACTGAATACGTGGCCCCTCATGGACCCCATGATCATCAGAGGTGACTGTGCAGAGGGTGCAGACCTATAAATATCTGGGAGTGCAGCTGGATGATAAATTGGACTGGACTGCCAATACTGATGCTCTGTGTAAGAAAGGTCAGAGCCAACTATACTTTCTGAGAAGGTTGGCATCCTTCAACATCTGCAGTAAGATGCTGCAAATGTTCTACCAGACGGTTGTGGCGAGTGCCCTCTTCTACGCGGTGGTGTGCTGGGGAGGCAGCATAAAGATGAAAGACGTCTCACGCCTGGACAAACTTGTTAAGAAGGCAGGCTGTATTGTAGGAGTAAAGTTGGACAGTTTAACATCTGTGGCAGAGCGACGGGCACTAAGCAAACTCCTGTCAATCATGGAGAATCCACTGCATCCACTGAACAGTGCCATCTCCAGACAGAGGAGTAGCTTCAGTGTCAGACTTTTGTCACCGTCCTGCTCCACTGACAGACTGAGGAGATCGTTACAGCCTTGTTACTTCTCGGCTTGACTATTGTAATTCACTTCTTTTTGGTCTTTCTCAAAAATCAATTCATAAGCTTCAACGTGTTCAGAACTCTGCTGCCCGTATTATCACCAGGACCCCTTCTATTCACCACATCACCCCTATTCTCCTGCAGCTCCATTGGCTTCCGGTCAAATATCGCATTAATTTTAAAATACTTCTGTATACATTTAAGGCTATTCATCATCTCTCTCCTCCATATCTCTCTGATTTGGTACGGATCATCATCCCATCTCGGAGTCTCAGATCCTCTTCTTCTCTTTCTCTCTCTGTCCCTGTCCCCCGTCTTGCCACTATGGGGAGCAGGGCTTTCAGTTGCTCTGCTCCTCGACTTTGGAATTCCCTACCTCCTGAAATAAGAAACATCACCTCTTTCTCTCTTTTTAAGTCTAGACTAAAAACTCACCTATTCAAAATAGCTTATCCCACATAACTTTCTCCATTTTCCTATCTTGGAACTGTTTTATGTTTTATGTTTTATGTTTTTATGATCTTGTAAATTACCTGCTCTTTTGCCTGCTTTTTATTTTCTTACTTTTATTATTATTTTTTTACTATGTACAGTGTCCTTGAGTGTTTTGAAAGGCGCTTTCAAATAAAATGTATTATTATTATTATTATTATCGTTCCTCCCCCACACTATTCGATTTTTCAATTCCACTCGAGGGAGTAAATGCTAACATTAATTTTATTTTTATTTTTTTAATTTTTAATTACTATTTAATTTAATATTGTTTTTTTGTATCAGTATACTGCTGCTGGATTATGTGAATTTCCTCTTGGGATTAATAAAGTATCTATCTATCTATCTATCTATCTATCTATCTATCTATCTATCTATCTATCTATTATATAGTGCCTTTCATATCTATCTATCTATCTATCTATTATATAGTGCCTCTATCATATCTATCTATCTATCTATTATATAGTGCCTTTCATCTATCTATCTATCTATCTATCTATCTATCTATCTATCTATCTATTATATAGTGCCTTTCATATCTATCTATCTATCTATCATATAGTGCCTTTCATATCTATCTATCTATCTATCTATCTATCTATCTATCTATCTATTATATAGTAGTATTATAACTTTTCTAAGGTTTGATCTTCTGAGTCTTTCTCTTTTAGCATTTTTCTCTATCGCTCATTTTCTTTTTCTTCAATCGATCTATTTGCTAAGGTGTATTTTTCTTTGTCTTTCAGCCTTTCTTTTGTTGAGGTTTACTTTTTGAGCTGACCGTTCTTGCAGGAGATGTTGCTTATATAGGATTTGATTGTCTGTGTCTTTTGTTCTACTTGACGTGTCCTTTTTTTTTTTGGGTGGCATGTTGTTAGTAGATACGTCCGTGATATTTTCTCTTACAGTAATACTGGCTTGTACGTGGCTGTAATATGCATCACTGTATTGTGTGTCATTAATTTTCTCTAGCAGTAATACTGGTTTGTATCTCCGTAAAATGCCTGTAATTTTCTCTGACGGTAATACTGGCTTTGATGTCCGTAATATGACTTTAATTTTTCTGTCACAACAGTGGGCAATCAGCAGAGTGTCCCCAGCAACTGACATAATGTGTGGCGTGTAGCTGATAATCGTGCCCGTGGCGTCTCCCCAGCAAGTACTGTGCAGTTCCCCTGCAAGTATTTTAATCTGTGCTGGCGTGCAGCTCATTATTGTATGTGTGGCGTCTCCCCAGCAACGGATTTTATGTGCGCGGCCGCGACTACCCAATCAGCACTCTCCCCAGCAATTGTGTCCTTTATATTATTATTTATTATTTATATATATATATTATTTTATCATGCGCTGCCGTGGCAAGGCCATTCACTGTGTGCCCGGCTTCCAGTGTGTGTGCGTCCACGGAGCCATGCACATGGTCGGGGTACGGTACAATGTGTGGCGCGGCCCGCGCATGCGCACTTCACCAGAAGACACACACACACACGGACACCTGGACGCACACAGGGGTTTTATTAAAGAGGATGGTCCGAGAAACATCCAATGAGTGGCAGTGAATGGAAATGTCATGTCGATGAAAGAGATATTTCAGAATACCATATATACTCACGTTTAAGTTCTCCTGCGGATAAGTCGGGGCTTGATTTTACTGTAAAATTTCTGGTTTTTTATAATGTCGGTCAGCAACCAAGTCGTGTGGTAGACAGAAAGACTTTAGGGATTTTCAAAACTCGACTTGATGTTTTCTTGGAAGAAATAAGTGGCTAGGACTGGCGAGCTTTTTTGGGCTGAATGGCCTGCTCTTGTCTAGAGTGTTCTAATGTTCTAACATATCAGTGTATAAATCGAATTCAGAAAACTGACGCTGTTAGTCCAAGAGATTCTGATACGCTAATGCCCACCTGAGAGAGAAACCACGGAACACACGGCCTTTATTTTCTAGGTATTGTGCCTACGTGACCACATACTATTAATAATACTATTAGTAATACCAGAACTATTCCGAAGCGACATTTGTGCTGATTTGTGTTTTTTGTATCTAACACCCTCATACACCTTTATCGTAAGAGCATCCCTTATCTACAATGGAGCATTCGATCAGAAGAAAATATGAAGCTGGTTTTAAATAAAAGTCGCTGAAGTGGCGAAAGAAATTGGCAACTGCACTGCTGCAACAAAATTCGATGTGTCTGAGAAACTGGTGTGAGATTGGAGGAAACAAGAAGAATGTAAAAATAATAATAAGTGTCGTATTTTTGAATGGACGTTGTAAAAGACGCTATATAGCGCCCGACCAGGCACAGACCACACAGAGGCACGTGTACAAAACACACAGGCTTTTATTTTTTCTTCACCAGCGGGCGCACGCCTTCCCCGTGACCCACAGGCAATACACAGTCCCAAAGCACTATAAATCCTGGCACCACCACTCCTCCCAGGCAACCTCGTCCTCTTCCTCCCGATTCTGGCCAAGAATGAAGGGAGGTTGGCCCGCTTTATAGCCCACCCAGAAGTGCTCCAGGTGCCTGACCAGCTGGTCTTAATTGCACCTCCGGGTGGGGCTGGCAAGTCGTCCAATGTGGCGGCTGGCTTTCCGCAGCACCCCCTAGCGGCCACCCCATCTCCCAACCGGGCTGTGGTGGACTTCATGTCCCATGGAGCCACGGGGGAGACTGACGAAGGACCCACGGCCAGGGAGGCTGCCCCCAGGCACCCCGGGGGAGGCATTGCACTGTCCATGGTGGCTCCCCCGGGACGTATGCAGCAGAGGTGTCCCGGCCGGGCATGGGACCCGGCTGTCCGTCACAACGTATAAGTCGGGGTCTGATTTAACGATTGATTTTTCGATTTTCAAGACCCAGCTTATACGCGAGTATATACAGCGTGAAAGACCAGCCCGGACACAGAAAGACACTAAGACCGTTAGATGTTCAAAGACACACAACAGCAAACAGTTCCCAAACCAACAGCAATATTGCTCACAGTCCTTCTCATTCCTTCTGCTGCCCTCACTCCTTTTCTCCCAAGCTCTGTCCACTACCACCCGACTCTGGTTCTCCGAATGGAGTGAGGCGGCCCCTTTTATAACGCCCTGGATGTGCTCCAGGTCCTCCATGATGATCTTCCTGATGTGGTGGAAGTGCTGCAGTCCATGGCTCTGGAACCATCCAGGTACCCCCTGGAGGTGGCCATGGACCCCCACAGGGTTGAGATTCCCACCTCCGTATCCGTGGCCCTGATGCAATCCAGGGGGGCTGCCCTCTTGCTCCCCGGGGAAGGTATTGCTCCTCTCCTTGTCCTTCCCTTCTCCAGACGTCCCGGTGGGGCAAGATACAACGTTATCTTTGTAGAATAAGCCATGCCTGGTCTCTTTTCACACTTGCTTTGCTTTACTCGATGACATATCAAAGACATGCAGGTACACAGGGGACAATTGCTTTTCATTCCGTCACCCTTCAGTAGGCGTACGTCACAATTTTAACAAACTGTACAAATACCAACAAACTTGTCCACATCTGTATGTGTCATTGTGCAGAAAATATTGGCTAATTTACATTACTGTTACAGCTAATAAAGAGGCATCACTAAAGAAAATTTTAAAAAGACAAAACTGGGTACCAAAACCACAAAGGTTGAGAACCACTGATCTAGTAGATCCCTGGGTCAGGCCAGACACTTGCGACTTTACCATGTGGTATAGCGGGTCCGTGGCTACAAAAAGAATGGGAGCTTTTTAAATTATCCCTTTGGCCGTGTCAGTTGCACCTCCACATGAGGGTGCGATCTGTCTCAATTGTTTCATTGGTTTCCTGCGGTGTGTGATTGAGGTCACTGCGCCCAAGGAGCCATATAAGAACTGGCCAGCAAAAGGGATGGGAGGTAAAAAGGACGAAAAAGGAAAGAATGAAAGAAAAGGCTTGGTGAGAGAGCGAGAGTGTGGCATTGGGCCAGTGAGAGCAAATGGACGAGCCAGCCAGCTGGAAGAGAGAGGTTAGCATGGTCAAGGGTCCCATATGGAGCGAAGGATCGGCGAACAAGGGATGGATCGCGTCCATTGATGATGTGGAATAGTGGGGTCAATCATGGAGGAGTCCGTCCTAGGGATGATTAAGTGTGCGAGAAGGAAGACAGGAGGACAACCAACACGAAGCGGCAGAGGCAGCCAAGACGGGGTTTCGGTAGTGTGAGGACCGTGGTTCTCCATCTCAGCAAGCCTTGGGTGAGCTGATGTTTGGTTGGTGTGGCCCAGTAACTGCTGTAGGTTTTAATTCTCGTTTTAAGCACTCAGATTTTTACCTCTTTATGGATCATTTATCGAACTTTGAAAACTGCACTATTCATTTGGACACCGGTTTGATTTTTATTCAATAAAAGCACTCGCACCTTTTTCACCATCCCCTTGCTCAGTTTGATTTGTCCCCATCAGACCAGCTCATCCGGTTACATTACCAACGGTGTTGGGTTCGAGAGGCTCCCTGAAGAGAAGTGGGAACAAGGAGCAGGACCGGCACCGTCACAACGAGGTGGAGTCCTCAGCTTGGCTTGCTAGGTTTTCTGCTCATCAGTCCTCTTAGTTGTGCTCTCCATTATGCTGTCGTCCATCCCCTCATTTTTTCATTCATCCATTTGAAAGTTGTCATGTTCCAATTTCAGACTATAAAATATTGTCGTTGCTCAAAACACCATGCAGTAGACGCAAGTGAAGACTGTCTTTCAATAATTGTTTTTATCACTATTAAGGAATGCAAGATCCACTAACCCCCCCACCCCCAGTGCTACTTGTGTTATTCTTATATTCTTTTATTATTACTTCAAGGAAATGACACAACAAATTTAGCAGTTTTATTAACGAAAATAAATAAATAAACACTGACTGGAAATTGACAATAATGCGACAGCAATTGTTGGAGCTTTCAGCTTTGCATTCCACATTCTAACATCCCACGATTCGCTGTGCCTGTCAAGAAGTTATGTAAACTCTCAGTGACGGGGTCAACACAAATTAGATAAGGTGTTATTTAATTAGTCTAAAGAAATCATCTCATTCCTGCTTTTTCGAAAACAGTGTGATTGGTTTGAAAAAAAAAAAAGAATGTAAGCAACGTGCAAAGTTGTTAGTGACTGAAAAGGGAACAAATTACACTTTCATCATTGTAGTTTAAGGATGTAGCAAGAACATACACTCACCGTTAAAAAAATGTAAATACTGGATCACATTATTACACTTTAAAGAGGAAACCGCAGCCTGCTCATGTGGCATTTCAGCATTTTTGTCAAACATACTCCATAATTTTATAGTCTATTTTTAAAAGAATGCGATCTTTCTCATTTTGTTTAGCAAAATTCATCTTATACAGTACAGTGCAAAGTGGGTAGCTACATTTTAATTACATTTCATTTGTTATTGTGTCAACTTTTACATACCGTACAAGAAAAAAGGGCGCACCGTGGGTGAACTGGCGTGAGCAAAGATATAATACGAATTAAGCTCAATGAAAAAGTAATGTCTGTCTGGTATGACCACATCACATCAATGACACGCAATCGTCAAGAAAGTGGCATTAACAATGTTAGACTTTTTAATGCTTGGAAAACCAGTAGTTGAAAAAGCAATACTGGAAACTCCTTTTCATTTAGACAGATAGATAGATAGATAGATAGATAGATAGATAGATAGATAGATAGATAGATAGATAGATAGATAGGAAAGGCACTATATAACAGATAGATAGATAGATAGATAGATAGATAGATAGATAGATAGATAGATAGATATGAAATGCACTATATGATAGATAGATAGATAGATAGATAGATAGATATGAAATGCACTATATGAAATAGATAGATAGATAGATAGATAGATAGATAGATAGATAGATAGATATGAAAGGCACTATATGATAGATAGATAGATAGATAGATAGATAGATAGATAGATAGATAGATAGATAGATAGATAGATAGATAGATACTTTATTAATCCTAAGGGAAAATTCACATACTCCAGCAGCAGCATACTGATAAAGAACAATATTGAATTAAAGAGTGATAACAATGCAGGTATAACAGACAATAACTTTGTATAATGTTAAGCGTTTACCCCCTGAGTGGAATTGAAGAGTCGCATAGTGTGGGGTCTCCTCAGACTGTCAGTGGAGCAGGATGGTGACTGCAGTCTGTCGCTGAAGCTGCTCCTCTGTCTGGAGATGATCCTGTTCAGTGGATGCAGCGGATTCTCCATGATTGACAGGAGTCTGCTCAGCGCCCGTCGCTCTGCCACGGATGTCAAACTGTCCAGCTCCGTGCCTACAATAGAGCCTGCCTTCCTCACCAGTTTGGCCAGATGCCACAACCGTCTGATAGAACATCTGCAGCATCTTATTGCAGATGTTGATGGACGCCAGCCTTCTAAGGAAGTATAGTCGGCTCTGTCCTCTCTTGCACAGAGCCTCAGTATTGGCAGTCCAGTCCATTTTATCATCCAGCTGCACTCCCAGGTGTTTATAGGTCTGCACCCTCTGCACAGTCACCTCTGATGATCATGGGGTCCAGGAGGGGCCTGGCCCTCCTAAAATCCACCACCAGCTCCTTGGTTTTGCTGGTGTTCAGTTGTTAGTGGTTTGAGTTGCACCATTTAACAGTCCTTGATTAGGTTCCTATACTCCTCCTCCTGCCCACTCCTGATGCAGCCCACCATAGCAGTGTTGTCAGCAAACTCAGTGTACAATAACACAATATAACAAAGATTCTGCTTTAATTCAGTTGAGAGCCAAGGAGGCTGGAGCCTGCAATGGTAGCATTGGGTGTAAGGTCCACTGACACACACACTCATCAAGAGCCAATAGAGAGTCATCCATTAACTTAACCAACGTGTCTTTGAACACATGGGAGGAAAACCCACACAGATAGAAGGAGGACCTGCAAACACAGTCGCACATAGATAACAGTTTGTGAGACCCCATTTTTGTTCTTTACAATTTCTTGCATTAGGAATTTGGGTTCAGAGCACGGGGTCAGCCATTGTACAGCACCCCTGGAGCAATTGCAGGTTAAGGTGGTGCTGGGCGGTATGACCAAAATTCTATATCACGGTATTTTTCAAAATTATCCCAGTTTCACGGTATTCAACGGTATTTTTTTCCCCATGCATGAGTGGATGTTAACCACATTTTCCACTGCAATTACTGCAGTAGACTGGCAAAGAATAACCTATTCCACTGTCATGAGAATTGAACATTGTACAAATAAAACATTTTAATGTGCACACAAGTATTAATACAGGCTCGTATGGCCCCATAAAGTAATAGATTTCAAGGGGGTGGCACTAATGAAGAGAAGGAATCACATTGCATGATAATTACAGTCAAAACATAGAACCTATTATTGAACAAATTTTGCAAACCACTTAAGCTATAATTTTGACAACATATTTTCAACCATCCAAAGAGGCATTTAGACTTAGTGAAATATCCAGAGGTGCTTGTCAAAAGTTTTATTGCACTGAAGATGCCTTAGAAAAGGAATAAATAGTAAATATATTTTGTAAACCAACTACACTTTCTGTTACTGTTATCAGTCTCTGTCCACTGACACGTTAGCTGTATGGATTGTGATGGCGTTGGTTATCTCGATCCACCGCTTGCTTTTTTTGTCGTAGGCAGTCCTCTAGCAAACGCGTCTACAAGTGACGTCTGACTCGAGTGTCCTCTAGCTTTTTCAGTTTTACCCGAGGACGCGGAGGGTGCCAATCTTAGTTCCATACATTCATGGTACTCCAAAGCATGTGTGCGGCTAAGGTGGTGCAGCAAATTGCTTGTGTTGCCACCTCCAGCGACAACTTTAGCTCCAAAGCATTTGTAGTAAATAGTTGTCTGGTCCACATCCGACCTTTTAAAACCTCCAGACAACAGACGCGGCTCCTTTCTTTGGCAAAAGTTCTTCTTTGTCATCATGTTCAACTTTACTGTCTGCTACAGCTTCAGTTTCAGAATGTTTTCTGTCCATTTTCACCGCTTAATACCTCCACATACGCATATGCTCCGTTGCATGAGCGTTTATTGGGGTAGCAGTGAAAAAGGTCCTCCTTAAACAGTTTCCTGCTGCATACGTTTTAAACCGGTATTGCAGTATAAGAAAAATCCATATCATAACAAAAATAAAAAACAGTTTTCGGTATGAACCGGTATACCTCCCAGCACTAGGTTAAGGGTCTTGCTCAAGGACCCAGCAGAGTAGGATCTCTTTTGACAGTGACAGGGATTTGAACCGGTAACCTTCTGGATACCAGAGCAGATCCTTAACCTTAGAGCCACTCTACCACCAAGCCTCCCATATTTGTACAATGTATTGCTTGATTTATTTCTGTTCTGGTACAGTGTTTCTAAGCCTTTCTGGTACCATGACCCACTGTTTCCCATGTTCATGTTTTCATGACATACCTAGGGATGAGAGAGTAACCCTGGGTTAAGCGAGTGTGATTGTCAGAATAGGGGAGCAGGGGATCGAGCGCGACCATCAGAGCGGTGACCCACCACCATGACCCACTACCATTCTAAACCACCAGTAACGGCAGACTGCATGATAACGTGCGGTGAATACACTTGATTTGAGCCTTGATAGTTTTCATCCTCTTTCTCTGTACGTTTAGCATTCGTTTGCTCAGAGGTTGATGCGCTTGCTGTTTCCTGAGCAGCTCTTCTTTTCTCCACCCTAGCAGCCCGCTTCTTCTCGTCTTTTCACGTTAAAACTGATGAAGTCGGTGTTTATGTTGCAATTACTTAGTACGTTTTCACTTAAGCTGGCACTTAAGTCTTCAATCTGCCTCAAGAGTGATTTAAGGTATGAAGAGGTAGAAGAAGTGATGGCGAAGGTGGTAGGGAATGAGAATGGCGCCCATTCGCATGCGCCGCATGGCCAGCCGAGAGTTGATTCTAAAATAAAATAAAATAAAAATAAAAAGAGGAATAACCTTGGAGGTCAATCATCACCCCGAAAGCAGATATTAGACGTCACCTAGTATATGTGTAGCACATTTCAGGTCAATCGGTCAAACGGTTTGTGAGCTACAGGTGATTTAAAATCCTGGACAAACAAACGGATAGCCATAGCTGTAGCGTATTATATAAGAAGATAGCAACTCGCGACCCACTGGTGGCAGCCCAGCCACGCACTAAATGGTTGAGTAATACGGCCCTAGAAGGTATCTGTCATTTTTCAGCCACTTTCATTTTACCCCAAAGACTTGGGACAAACATTTTGATATTCTCTTAAGGACAGTTTACAAGATGGCCGCTCATTAAATCTTTATTTCAATAGATACTATTCGTGCCCTTGGTCTGTCACTTTGTTGTGATGGAGGGGCTTGGTCAGCTTAGAGATGATCAGAGTTTAGGCCGTCTGGAGTTTTCTGCTCCTGTTAGGGAACAGGTATGGGTTGAAAGGTCAAACAAAGAATGGTTCAGAACGGCCCTTATTAGGGTACCAAGTAGAAGGAAGTGTACCCTGCCTGGGGTACAGGGTTACTGGTTTGTGGTTTTCATGGACAGGTTATCAAGGTGGTGCCGATGACATGAAGGTGCCCAGTTGAAGAGGCTAAGAGTAACGTCATTGCTTTAGGCCAGTGCTTCTTAAACGTTTTGTTCTTGCAACCCAATTTCACACAAATCTCCGGCAGCAGTCATCCCAGGGGAACTGCCGATGCAGGTCGTTGCGGAGCAATGGAGTTTCACGTAAACTGCCCACGGCAACCCTTTGCAACACACTCCACAAACCGTGCATGACCCTATCCCATTGAGTACTATCATAAATCACGACTCAAAATTCAGACAACACGTGACCCAAAATGAGTCATGACCCATTGTTTAAGAACCTACGCTTTATGTAGGTCATGTTGTCCTCTCTGCCTCTCCATGTCTGAGGTCATGGTTCAAAAAGAAGATTGCTCTCTGTATGTAATGGGAGAAGAACTGCCCTTAGTGTTGGAGTTCAAGGATCTTGAGATCTTATTCATGTGTGATGGGATAAGGGAATGTGAGATTGACAAACAGATTGGAGAGATGGCAGCTGTTCTATGGGTGCTGTACTGCTCCATGGTGGTAACTCGGTACAAAATAAACTCAAAATTCTTGGCTTACTGGTCAATCTACGTGTACACACCTATGGTCACGAGCTGTGGGTAAAGGCCAAAAGAATCAGATTACAAGTGTAAGCGGCAGAAATAAGATTTCCTCATAGGGTTGCTGAGCTGACATTCCCTGACAAGGAGAGGAGCTCAGCAATCCGGGTGACCCTCAGAGTAGAGTCGCCACTTCTGTAGTTTGAGGGTAGCTAGTTAAGATGGTTTGGGTATATCATAAGGATGCTAACTGGATGGCTACCCAGGAGCCACTCTGGCTACATCCACTGGGCCACCCCCAGGAAAAGCTGCAACCTTTAGCTTGGGACAATGAAGTCTGGGCTGACCTGCTTGGCCTGCTGCCACCATGACCCTCACCAGGAAAAGTGGTTTGAGGAGATGAGACGAGACGAGATGAGTTGAAATGAGACGAGACGAGACGAGATGAGATGAGTTGAGATGAGACGAGATGAGATGAGATGAAACGAGAAGAGACGAGACGAGATGAGTTGAGATGAGACGAGATGAGTTGAGTTGAGATGAGACAAGATGAGACAAGACATTATAGTTGCAAAAGTGAATATTTACTGTTAGAAACTGTCCATTTCTAGACCATTCTATTCAGTGTCATGTGGTTTCTGAAAAATATTTAAAGCAAAAATTTTACATATCCAAAGGGGAAAAAAACATTTTTCATTTTAAAGTACACTTTAGGATTTTCTAAACATTTTACTTCAAAGTACTATAAAAGCATTAAAACAGCCTGAAATAAAACCTTCCCTTACCTAACCTGTACATTCTCTTAAGGCTCTCTGGGGCACATCCCGGCATCTCGAAACATAGAGTAGTGCACCACATAATGTCGTGATTCTGATTTCTACAGGTGAATGTCGCCTCAAGAATAAAGTTAGAATTTACTTATAATGCAGCGTGTCAAACCGAGGAATTTAAAAATGTGTGAGGAGTGAAAAAGGTGCTGTGCTCAATTGTTGAAGGACAATCATTCATTTATGACTAAACCAAATCTTTGAATATTTGCTGATCATTGGAAAAGTTTTGTAATATTGAATGTTTTAATAACATCTTATTTTTTATATGATAAATATAAATATTGGGAAAGGAAGGATCAATTTTTGGGGAAACAACCCGTTAATCCCCATTTAAGAGACAAAAATCAGAGTTGTAACGATAGAAAAATAAATGCTGTTAATGAGTAAGGGAGCACTTTAACAATGAGTGACTCTGCTGCACTTTATCTCTCTTTTGCTCACATCCCAATTTCAATTAAAACATACTGACCCCTCTAGATGGGCTGTTTCTATACTTCCAAGCCTTGAAGGGGTGGGGTTTTGGGAGGTCTGTGGGGGTGGAAGGGGTGGTCCTTCGGCGCTACAGATGGAAAGACAAGTTTGTTAGTTACAGCGCCTCTTATCTTCAAACAGCTGAATTACTTGCCTTGTCAGAGCCTTGAAAGAGACCCCTATACGTACATGTGTCACTATGTACTTTATAATATAATATATAAATATATATAGTCACACACATGCACTTGGGAGACAGCTTAAGGGCTCTGATGATAGTAATTACCTGCCTAACCAGGAGTTTTCACTGTGTACTAATGCCTTCTCTCTTCTTCCCGCTGCACAAAAGAAGATTGACAGCCAGTCCTCTGCTGATGTCACTTCCATTGTTCACCCTTCAGGACCCGCCCCTTCCTGCCTGGATCCCAAATGACTGGAAGGTTAGCCATGTTTGAGTTAGTTAGTTTGGAGTTTTTTTTTTTTTTTCTGTCCACCCTGGCCATCGGACCTTACTTATTCTACGTTAATTAATGTTGACTTATGTTTATTTTTTATTGTGTCTTCTATTTTTCTATTCTTCATTTTGTAAAGCACTTTGAGCTACATTTTTTTGTATGAAAATGTGCTATATAAATAAATGTTGATTGATTGATAGTTCTGCATTGGACTCCTGTCTGAAAAGACATCATTACTACCTTTGAAAAAGGATCATTTCTTTTCCAATTTTCATTATACAGGGTCACAGACGTACCCCATACCTTTTTTGTATCTGCTTTTTGTATTGCAATCTATCTATCTATCTATCTATCTATCTATCTATCTATCTATCTATCTATCTATCTATCTATTATATAGTGCCTTTCACATCTATCTATCTATCTGTCTATCTATCTATCTATCTATCTACAGTATGTGTATGAATATGTGTGTATGTATACAGTATTTATGCACTGTATGTCAGAGATTCCATAGAATGGTGTTTAAAGTTACCTATGATGTTACTTATATTATTTCTATTTTTTGCCATTTTTATATTTCATTCAAAATGAGTCTAAATTTAGATAATATAGGCACTGATGCCCAATTAAGAGAAAACATAACACTTTAATGATTTTATGAATACAGTTCTTAATTTACCAAAAAATGAAAACAAATATCTATCTATCTATCTATCTATCTATCTATCTATCTATCTATCTATCTATCTATCTATCTATCATATAGTGCATTTACATCTATCTATCTATCTATCTATCTACTATCTATCTAATATAAATAAATACTTAGTAGTGTAAAAAGTTAGTTATTAATTATTCATATACTGTTTTCTGATCATTCTTAGCTATTTATGTATTTATTTTACAAATCATCACTTTTATATAATTCTTTTAATATGACCTTGGCAACTATATGTTTGTGTTACCCAGTTAATTTAAGTGGTCATTTCTATCTATCTATCTATCTATCTATCTATCTATCTATCTATCTATCTATCTATCTATTATATAGTGCCTTACATATCTATCTATCTATCTATCTATCTATCTATCTATCTATCTATCTATCTATCTATCTTATCCTGCCAACTACAGTAAAATTAATGTCTATCTATCCATGTATCCATCTTATATAGTGCCTTTCATATCTATCTATCCATTTAACAAATCAAGTATTTTATACAGCTTCTTTCATAATGAACACTATTGCATGACCTTTAAATATTAACAATATCCAGAGTTAATTAGAGTGACAATCTATCTTATGGTGCTTATGCATTTCAATTTGTTATACAGCGCCTCTTCTTAAAAATATAACACTTTTGTTTGAATGAATGTGTGGAATAGGTAGAGCAGTGGTGGTGAATTACTGAATAATTCATTTTTTTCTTATGACATTCTTGATTATCTATTAATTGTATTTGTTGATGTTTAGTGTTTCTACTATTGAAAGATTAAATATTATTCACTTATTACTACTGAAAGATGATGCCATGCCCAGGGTTTGTTTCCTGCCTTGTGCCCTATGTTCCTGTGTTGGCTGGGATTTGCTCCAGCAGACCCCCGTGACCCTGTAATTAGGATATAGTGGGTTGGATAATGGATGGATGGATAGATGGTTGGAAAGATGAAAGATTATTCCAAATTACTAAAAAATATCAATGGATTGATCACATCAATAGCAATAAGATGTGTTTTTTTTTTTTTATTTTGTTGTTTTTATTATTTCATAATTTGATTTAGGGCATACTCATATAACAATTAGGCTTTCTCTGCAGAGTGCTTAACTTTGCATATTTCACAATTTTAAAATTATATTTTTAAATCATTTCTGAATGTGTACTTGTTTGTACAGGTTTATTCCAGAATAAATACAGTTGTTCAAAATAATTTCATCACTTACAATACTGTTCACATTATTTCTTTTAAAATATAGATGCCAAAAATGTTTTCACTGCTTCCCGAGTGTAAAGCTTAATTACCTAGAATGTTATACTGTTTACAACATAAAGAAAAGTTATTAATAAAGGCAGCATTAAATTATCACCCAGTGTACAAGTGATTTATCAAATGCAAATTAAAGTATTTTTTAACATTCTATCTTAATTGTCAACATACTTTTAAAGCAATATTCTAACTTCTATTTCTGCTTAAATGCATGCAGGAATACTTCAGTATTTAATTACTGCATCAATTAATTTGGTCACGTTTGTTAGGAAACGTGAAGTTCATTACGTTTAAGATATTATTAACAGTTTTTTTTTGGCTTAATAAATGCAGTTGTTTAAAAGAGGTGTGAAAATAAGCCTTAGTTAGCTTGATACAGCAATCACCGAGCCAGACAGACACCTCCGGGAGGGCAACCGCGCTGGGCACGCGAGCCGAAAGGAGAGGAAACGAAAAAGAAAACCGACGGCGTCTGCGTGGGGGAACGTATATTAAAACAACCTAAAATAAAAAACATACGTGCCTTTATGTGCACTCTTATAAAGACCACTTAACAGCCCTGGAAATATTTCAAAGAACGAATCGGAAAGGTTTAAACGAAAAAGACCACATGACGACTACTTTTTGTATAAGGTTATTGATTGACTAACTAATTAATTACAAGAATGGACCAAATTCACGCAACATTCCAACTCGGGGCGCAGCAAATACCGCGACGCAAAATCAGAACTGCAGGGATTCACGAGTCTGTGAAACATCCTGCGAAGGCAAACATTGATTTGATTTAGGGGCTTCGTAATGTCTGAAGGTAGAGGGGCGTGCAATTGGGTGATCTTCATTTGATAGATAGATAGATAGATAGATAGATAGATAGATAGATAGATAGATAGATAGATAGATAGATAGATAAAGTAAAGATCTAATTGAAAAACATCAGATCATAGAAGAAGATAAATGGCAATAAATGACAGATATGAAAGCCAATAAAGAAATATAGATAGAAAAAGATAAAAATAAAAGCCACCATATCATTGATGAAGATGTTCGGCACTATACAACAGACAAAAATTAAAGACACTGAATAATATATAGATAGAAATGAAAGGCATCATTTAGTAGATTAGGGTGAAATGCACTATAATAGATAGATAGATAGATAGATAGATAGATAGATAGATAGATAGATAGATAGATAGACATGAACGGCACATTATAAAGCATACATTTAACTGAGGAACATATAGAAGAAGATGAAACGAAATATAATAAAAGACAGATATGCAAGGCAATATTTAATATTTAGATAGAAATTAAATGCACTATATCATAGATGAAAATAAAAGGCACTATATAACAGACAGATATTAAAGGCAATATATAAATAGAAATGAAAGGCACCAACAGATTAAGATTAAATGCATAATATAATAGATAGATAGATAGATAGATAGATAGATAGATAGATAGATAGATAGATAGATAGATAAAGGTTTTTCTGTAATGTTTACAATACAATTATACTACTGTATAGTTTGATGTTTATGAAATTTTTATTATTATCTCAATAAGGGTTTTTTTTTTTAGAAAATCACTATCACTTTGATTGTCAGAGGTTCAAGAAAGTCCCAATTAGCTCATCTTCATTCGTTTGCTGGGCTGCCATGTAAAAGACGTTTAAAATCACTAACTCTATAACATAATCAAGTCATTAAATACGCGCGAATGAGCGCTGGTTTTATTTCAAAAAGTATAATCGTTTTCTCTTGGTGACATTTAGCAGGTAAACCGGTTTAAATATAAACTCCTTTCTTGTTCCACATTAATGGGGCAGCATACCGGAGGGTTTTGCGCCCGTACAGTGACGCGGACAGCCGGCCGGCCCGACTTTGTCCTTTAAAGCGAGTCTTTTGCGCGGCCGTTTTCCTCCTTTTGTATCTTCTTGTAAGTTGCTGTTTATCGCCATCTGCTGGTGTCTTTAAAGAACTCTTGCACGGTTTAGTCGGTATCAATATAAATGTTGCTCTATCCAACTTGGATTGCATGTACACGTAAGAAATCTTTGTTGTTTTGTTCTAAAGTATTTAAAAGGTTATAAAAATTAATTTAATTTAAAAACAAATGACACGCTGAAAACAATATTAAGCCCACCTGGAAAAGATTACACTTAATATAACACCTTAAAATGTGTTTGTTTATAGTGTAAGCCTGCGAACAACACGTTTTGGGAGGATTGTTTGCAATACAGAGGACTGTGAAAACTATTTATTTGTTTTTATTTTATTAAAATTTTTCCTTTCGTTTCAGAAGTTTAATATGCAATTCATTTGTATGTAAATACACAATTAAACTGTCCTTCTGTTTGAATCATTAGGAAGATCTGAAACGCATTAGATCCGTAATCCATTTAGTTCAATGAGTCAAAGCTCATCCTGGCACTACTGGCAGGCAAAACTGGAACAAACCCCAAAGATGGAGAGCCAGTCTATCACAGGGGCCATTGGGGCACACAGGCA
This sequence comes from Polypterus senegalus, assembly GCF_016835505.1. Classification (NCBI taxonomy): domain Eukaryota; kingdom Metazoa; phylum Chordata; class Cladistia; order Polypteriformes; family Polypteridae; genus Polypterus; species Polypterus senegalus. The sequence continues at coordinate 133,076,113 of NC_053168.1, forward strand.
CACTCAGTCATACCAGGCCAGGTGAGAGCTGTTGATAACCCTAACATGGATGTCTGTGGGATGAGGAAGGAAAACCAGAGGGCCGATAGAAAAAAAAAAACCACACACACACACACAGGAAGAAAGTGAACTAAAGACACGGACGGTGTCCCCAAGTCCCAAGTGGCAGGAGGAGGGCTGGCCACTGCACCAAAATGCAGAAAAACAGATAAACGAGATAGACATAAAAAACACTATAAAATAAAGAAAGACTCCGGAGGGTAGGACTGGGCCACGTGTCTGCCTGAGGGTTTCTTATCAGGATGTTTTGTTGTTTGGTGGGTGCGGCAACACGCTGTACTGGTGCATGCTCCCCAACCTGGCCTAACCTGTAAAAAGACTATAAAAAAGGAAAGAAACTAGATTTGAAAAAACACTACAAAATAACAAAAGAAAACAGATAAATATGAAAGGCACTATAACAGACTAGATAGATAGATAGATAGATAGATAGATAGATAGATAGATAGATAGATAGATAGATAGATAGATAGATAGATAGATATTAAAGGCACTATGATAGATATAGATAGATAGATAGATAGATAGATAGATAGATAGATAGATAGATAGATAGATAGATAGATAGATAGATACCATACAATAAATAGAAAGACAGACAGATAGATAGCATGGCAGGGTACAAGATGACGGGACGAACAACATGAATGATTTGAGATGCCAACTGGGTTGTCCCGTTAAGATATTGCTGGTCAGACAAAAAAAAAACTTCCAGAAATTGACAAAAGAAATCGCCACTTGGGCTTAAACATTAGGCTATGCTCTGCTAGCTTGTTTAAAGGGTCAGTCACTCAGGGTCACAATCTGGTGGTTCACTCTCGTGTAAATGTTGACTCCTTTTAGAGAACTGGACTTCTTATGGTGGTGCATCCCAGAAGGGGCGGGGCCATGTGCCCTCACTGGGCGTGTTCTCAGAGCTGTGGGTAGAGAAGGAAAAGAAAACATTGGTGACAGCATTTCCCCTCGCCTCAGTGGGTTATCACATAACCTGATGAAGCTCCAACGTGCATTTGGGGATAGATGATAGATAGATAGATAGATAGAAGTGTAGACATGAAATGCATTACAAACTAATGCCCTTCACTCTATAAATTCAGGGGGTCTTCCATAGTTCCTGTGAGTTATTGTGTTTATGCTGAGTGCCATGCATGTGTGCCTGGGTATCACCTTCAGGCCTCAAGCGAGGTAAGCAGTTCCTCCCCAGACCAGGAGGAGGCGCTGTCGCTAACCATTCTCTCTCGTCCATTCATAGTGCCGAGAATAGCCTTGGCAACTGACATGACTAATGGAGCCTGGAGAATGAAGGACACGTTTTCTATTCACTCATGTGAATGGAAGTAAATCCAAACAAAATCACTCAAGTGGCGGAGAAAGTTTACTGTGATTTGGTCTTTGGAGGAAACCACACCCCCTTGGGGGGTTAAAATTTGTTGCGCAGGGGGACTAAGGCCGGAGATATACTTAATGTTATGTGACGCGTGAGTCTGAGGACACTGCTGCTACGCAAGCCATGCACTGACTATACTTACGCTTGTACTTTAGGTAAATCTGGAGGATCCCACCTGGTGGCAGTGCGTGAAATCATCACGGTGAAAAAACGATGTCCGGTTTCACAGTGTTGTGAGTTGAGTGAAGATGTTAAACATAAAAATTAATTGCATTCTGATGCAATTGCGACACAGAATGTCAAGACAGCATGTGATCATTTTAAATGTATCACGTCATTACGGTGGGGAATATGCAACGCTTGTATTGCTTTTGCAAGAAATGGATGAAAAAAGCACCATGAAGACATTCACATGTCAGCATTTAAGTTTGATGATTTGCTTCACAGAATCGAACCATTCATCACACATCAAAGCATGCAGATTGATCCTGTTGGAGCTGCAAGCCTAAAATCACGTATTCATAGTAAACAAAGATGGTGACGTCACTGACCAACACCTGAACAGGCGTGCCACCCATATCGTGCACACATCGCATTCATTTTTGAGGACGTGCCCATAGGACACGTCAAAAGAATGCAGGAAACACGTGGCAGCCATCATTGTTACTGTTTTTCCAACTGTTTTTCTGTTCCTGTCTATGTTTCTCTGTTTTTGTCTCCTGTGTCTGTGTTCTTTCATCACAATTATGTATTTATTTTAGCACAATTCTTGAACTACATTTTTTTGTGTAAATAAATGTATTGTTTCGTACATCTTAACGAAAACTGATCAACTCTGCTCACCTCTAAAATGTAATTACAAGTCTGTGCCTAACCAGTGTCACGCACGTGCGATTAGGAGGCAATCAACAGGTCCAGAGGTGAATGAATGGCTACAAGATGGGGGGTTGTATGATGGTGCTAATGCCTCTCGTTCTAACCCTGCAGAACTAAAGAAGAAAAATAATTATTTCATACCCGCAACAACTCATATCGCAGGAAACATTTTATCATACACTTCTGGTCCCACCATGATGATGTCACTTCTGACTCCCACTGATGACGTCACTTCCGGGCCCACCATGATGGTGTCACTCCCGGCTCCCGCTGATGACGTCACTTCCGGTCCCGCCATGACGACGCCTCTTCTGGCTCCCACCATGATGACGTCACTTCCAACTCCCGCTTATGACGTCACTTCTGGGCCCGCCATGATGACGTCACTTCCGGTCCTCCCCGATGACATAACTTCCTGCTTTCATCATTTCCTGTAGCCATCTTGTCTTTGTATAAAAGCTGACTGAACTACCATCATTTGTCGAATGTCTGATAAAAGTTTATTATCATCTTGACCAAATCGAGCAAAACATTATACGGGGCAAATCCCCAAACCTTTATAATTGTTTCTTGTGACTTATTCTATCACACCAGATTGTGATTGGTGACATGTGCCTTAACGTCACATCCTGCATTGTGCACGAGCCTTAATGTCAGTCAGTTAGCTATGTGCTGAAAGCAAAAGAGGTCGTTAAATATCAACTACTACACTTGAAGACCACCAAATTCTGTTATCGAGGGAGTTAAAGAAGGACGGCGCCCCAAGCGTTGATGTGAGAAACTGCAAAAGTACAATCAGGAGAATTGAAAGTTGTTGATTTAAGTGAGGACGAGTCCTGTTTAGTGTTTCGTCCCCAAGCTCGACTTTGACATTTTCTACTTATATAGTTTTTCGATTTATTTGGCAGACATGCTGCTGTTGCATTTAATTAGAAAATTCCTTGTATGCCTTTTTAAACGTGTTTTTTTGTGTTGAAGTGGTTACATGGTCTATGTTTTTCCTAAAAGTTAGAGTCAAAACACTGGCAGCCATGATACGTGCGTGTACTCGTTCGGAGCGTGAAGTACAAACCAGCCCTTAGTGCTGTGCTACCGCGCACGGCCTGTTTTCTTTTAAAACGATCTCATAATATTGGAGTTTTTTGTTCAGAAATAACATATACAAACGATTTTACAATGTGTGTGTGTAATCGCAATATTTGGATTAATACTCAACAACGGTCTTGGCTTGAAAAAATGAACATATTGGGCAAGTTGTTAAGCTTTACCTTCGCACTCCACAGACTGCAATGTAAAGCGCCAGTGCGGAAATTATATTTCTGTTTTTAAATTTATAGAAATTGATTAACTTCGGAGTGCAACTTCGAATGGCAAATGTACATAATATAACATGTTTGTGAAGAAATAAATTCGATGTGAAAATTACCAAACTTATCCTTGAACTAAGCGTTTCTCAACCTGTACGTATTTGCGACCCGAGTTTTCATAACAGTTTTATTCGCGCCACCCTAACATTTTTTTGAAAGGAGCCCACTACTACCAATTTGTTCTTTTTTAATTAATGATATATCATAGATGCATATTTTATTACACCTACTTAACTTTTATTGACATTTATCTAACTCTATATTTATTTTTCTAGTATCAGAATGTAGTTTAAGTTCATTTGTTTTGGTTTCAATAGATGTGTTTTTCATATTTTCAATTCTTGTTTTCTTTTTTTCACATCTTCGTGCCCCCCTTTTTGTTATTTCGCCGCCCCCTAGTGGGGGCCACCCCACAGTTTGAGAACTACTGCTTTGACCCTTATCTACTCGTAAATAGTCGTGCGGTGTACTTTATGCACCAGTGTTAAAATGGCTGTTTATATGCACGCTGTGAGGTTATAATATAAAATACTGCAATCACTTTAAATTGTACATATTTGTTATTGCAATTTAATACCATATTAGTCAACAGTATGAACACAGTCTACGACTATCTGAAAATAAACCTGATCCACTTCTCCAGTGCTCATTCGTCACCGGTCACACATTCATCCACTGCAAGCTTTGCACATGTGTCAGTCACATTTCACTTCAGTTGAATGTACTTTGCAGGCAAAGTTATTAGAAGAAGAACATCTCGTTGTTATCATCGATACGTAAGTACGAGCACGGCAGTGACGTGTGGTGAGGTTCATGGCTGGTGACTCCTTCAGTGTCAGATTTACAAATATATGAACCCCAAAGAGTAGCTTATTCACTGTTCAACTGGTGGCCAGCCTGCACATTGACTACTGGTTATGTTTCATATCTCATCAGCATTCTTTACACGCACATCGGTAAGGTTCACATTTGGCTAAGAAAGAACGTTACATTTATAGCGGCGAGAGAGACCGGAGAGAACGCTTTTGCTCCTCGCCTTCCATGTGTTCTCAATTTGCCATTGCAATCCCACAATTCATTCTCATTCAATATAAATGAAAGTATAGAGTGTTGTACAAACAAAACATTTCACTTTTGACCTTAATTGAATTATTTAGTTCTTTTAAAAGCTTTTCGTTCTGATGCTTTAATCAATTTTAATACAGACTGTTCAACAAAAGGATAACACGAAAAAAAAAAGAATATTTTATTTAAGGTCAAAATTAAGTTTTTAAATATTGGATTCTTTCTTTCTTAGTCTGTTCCAATTTTTTATAAAAATTGAAAACCGTTTATGGTCTTACCTTTATTTGTAAATGAATTCCATGCGCCTATCCTTCCACACGAAAATCTCAAACCCCATTTTCCTTTAGTTTTAAAAGTCTTAATCTTCCATTTTGGCAGTCAGTCGGAACAAAAAATAAAACTAAACGGACTGCTGCAGTGCTCTTGACTTTCTGATGTCGCTAACTTATTGGCGCCTCTGCGTTGAACAGCAGCAGCAAAGAGCACCTGCTGGGCTCACATGCGCCCCCTTCGGTGAGGCACAGTACTGTCTGCCTCACTTTGTGCCTTTTCACTGCGGTTTTATGTCCGATCAGCAAGACTAAATATGTCACATACATTCATTAAAGATATTAGCCCGACTGAAGAAAGTCAGGGAGGATAATAAATGTGTCTGCAAACATTAGATTGGCGTCATACAGAGGGACAGCAACAGGCACGCGTCAATTACATGCATCAGCCCAGTGTGTGATGGAGAGCTCAGTCCGAGGTGAGGCTCGTCGCTAACGCACCTCGCTTTTCTCTCCTGCATTTGAACAGGAAATGCGCCAATTCAGCGATTTTGAAAATTTAGAAAATTCTTGCAGATTTATAGCACATACCAGTGGACACATTTATTTTATGTTATAATTATTCGTTTTTTTTTTTTTTACTTTTCATGATGACCCTGACCACGCTTCCCCATGGCACGGTGTACCAAATGCACCATAAGGAACTTGTGACTGTGCATCCAATCGTAAAACCTGCTGGAGCGAAACCATTAGGTCACGGTACTTGTAGCGAATCAAGCTGAGATCAGATGGCAGATGCTGCCGGTAGGTTCAAATAAAAAGACGTTTGACAAAAGTAACTGAGATTGGGGTACAGACTACACCAGCGCGAGTAGTTAAGGGTTAAGGCTGTCTTTCATAAAGTTTGATGATTTGCGTCATACTAATAGCAGCGCATCCTTTTCATTTACATTTATTATGTATCTTTTTTGCATAAACACAGTATATGTGTTGTCACACACGTGTGTTAAAGAGACAACTAAAGGGCTTGAATACATGTGATTCCAAGTGCACTCATTTTTCCTCTCAATCTTTTGCAGACCATTCTAGGGAAATCCTGCCTGGCTCTGGGGCAGCCAATGACGTCACTTCCAGTTCCGGTATTGATGACATCACTTTCTGTACTGGCCACCATCTTGTCTCCAGAGAATCAGTTCTGTTTTGGACTCATTTGAATGAACATGTCTTTGTTTATTAATCACTTTTGCAGCCAGGAACAATTATACGGGTGGCTGCCCCAAACCTTCTCAATGCTTGATGGTCGTTTTTGTGACAGCGTATATACAAGGTGTGGCAGAAAAGTAATGAGACTGGCAACACTGCAAGCGATCTGGCAACGCTGCGCTGTTGTCCTTGATAGAGCACGTGTATCAGTACCCTCCCATAGCTCAGTGCGAGTTTCAACTCCTTCCGTTAACTACGTGATTTTTGTGACTGCTATTAGCGAAGTTGTGTTTTTGGTTGTGCGTCACGCAAAATGGAACAGCAGAATTTGAAGCAACGTTGTGCCATTAAACGGCAAGTGTGACGTTTGAAAAGTTAAAACAGGCCTATGGGGAACATTCTTTATCCCGAGCTCAAATCATTTTTCAGAAGATGCCTTCAACTTCGAAAACCAATGAAAACATCAAACGTGTGAACACTCTTGTGAGATCAGACCGTCGTTTAACATTAAGAATGTTGAGGGAACAATTAAATTTGAACAGATTTACCGTTCATCAAATTTTGACTGAACATTTGCACATGCGAAAGGTCTGTGCCAAAATGCTGCCGAAAAACCTCACAATTGCGCAGAAGGACAATCGAAAAAACAAGTGTCTTGATCTTCTTGACAGAATCGCTAATGAGCAAGATTTCTTTAGTCGTGTGATCACAGGTGATGAATCATGGATTTCTGAATACGACCCTGAGACCAAGAGGCAAAGTCAGGAGTGGCACACTGCAAACTCTCCTCGACCAAAGAAAGCTCGAATGAGCAAATCGAAGATCAAATCAATGCTGATTTGTTTTTTTGACAAAAGGGGAATCGTCCACAAAGAATTTGTTCCTCCAGGACAAACTGTCAACCAAGTTTTTTATAAAGACGTCCTTGAAAGGCTCAGAAAAAGGGTCATTCGCGTGAGACCAGACATTGCAGACAAATGGATGCACCATCATGACAACGCCCCATGTCACACTGCCCGCTCCATAACAGAATTTTTGACCTCAAAGGGCATTCCTGTGGCTCCCCAGCCCCCTTATTCACCTGACCTCAGTCCGTGTGACTTTTCCTTTTTCCTAAACTGAAAAATGTCCTCATTTCGGACTTTAGACATCCAAAAGAGTGTAACGGACATGCTGAAGACCATACCGGTTGAAGACTTCCAGCGCTGCTACCAACAGTGGGAACAACGTCTCCATCGGTGTGTAGCTGCCCAAGGGAACTACTTTGACATTGATGTTTGCAAAAAATAATTGAAAAATAATTTCACACTTTCACAACTGATCCTTTTGTAATTTCATATTTTGTTTAATTTTCACAATGGTCTAATGGGTTGATTTTTTTAAGTTTAAGAAACACCGCTGTAAAGCAGGGGCTCCTAAATGTTTTTTTCTCGCGGCTCACGTTTGCCATTTGCGTGTCTTCTCGGTTCGCAGTCGTGGCGTCGCGTCATCCAGAGGCTCCACCCCCTCCCCTCTTCCCGAGCTCCCGCCGATCGTTTGCGTTAGTATCCGCCTTTTGCCGTGGCAAACGTCGACCCCGTTCGCAACCCTTTCTCGATCAGCATTATTGCATTTCACGGCTCAAGTACATACATCGCCAGATCCAAAATGGGTCGCGACGTCATAGTTTAAGTAACACTGCAAAAACAAAATGAAATGCAATACGGCATGTTAATTGCATTGCAGTGCGACGTGGTGCATTTCATGTTGGCGTATTTGTATTGTGACGTGTCTTGCCATTGCATGGGCTGTAGGGAATGGAAGCAGTGTTGGAGTGGAGTCGGGGGGAACACTGTTTGTCAGGGCTTGGGGCACCTCCCAAGAGAGAGGTGAGTGACAGGGATCCGGGTTAATTAACGGTGCGTGATAAAAAGGGGAGGTGGTGGCTGCAAGTGGCGTTGGAGGGGCTGGAGAAAAGAGGAAAACAGCATCAGGTAGAAAAAGGGAGGTAAATGTTTTTAAGAGGGGTAGATAGGACAAAGGTAATTTGCCTTTATTATTTTGGAGGTGTCCCCGTGACCCAGACAACGGGCGGCTGTAGGGCACCGTTTATATCGTGACATATTGAATAAAAAGCCAGTTGGCATTTGGAAGACTTCCCCGGACAAGCGGCTCCTGAGTGTGTTTATTCGACGGGACGTCACAGTATCATGTCATCATTAGACGAATGATCGACTGCTTTTCACAACGGCATGTGATTTTCAGGCGGTCAGGCCTTTTCTAACCCGTCTAGTCCTGAACAGGGTCGCTGGGGTCTGCTGGAGCCTAACCCAGTCAGCTTAGGACGTAAGGCAGGAAGAAACCCCGGACAGGGCGCCAGTGCATCGCAAGGGGTGTAAGTTTCATATCAATTTAAATACAGTGAAAAAGCCTATTAATAAAAAAATGACGATTTCAGTTCCCTGCCATGTAGAGGGGTTGGCCGGATAGAAGTAACGACAGCAGAAGAACTACAGTAACATCCTAAGAGCGCATTCCAAAGCTAATGTCCCGTTTGTGCAGACCACTCGGGGTGCCCAGGCGCTGATAGTCGGCCCAGTATGGTTTGTAACTCCCTGCAGGTAGGGATGGCAATAAACTTCTTGACTTGTCAGAGGAAGAATGGGAAAATGTGAAAGGAGGCAAACATGAATTTGAGTTTTATTAAACACATCTCTCTATTATATAAAAAAAAAATATATCCTGGAGAGAAACACAAGGGCGTTAAGATGTGATTCTTCACGTGAAGATCACGGAAGACATTTAAAAGAAACCGTGGGATGAAAGAGATTGGCCACGGAGCGTCTCGCGGAGACCTTAAACATGAGACTTTGTGCCAAGGGATTGACCCAGGGCCGTCTCGCGATGACGTAGAACGTGAGATTCTTGCAAGACACGCCCGACTTACAATTAATATCAAATAAGAGAACAGGCAGCAACACACTCAGTCGTGTTTTGGCGTTGAGCAGACACAGATCCAGGCCTCTCAGCGCATTTAAAGCGTATAAGGACAATACATTATTAATGAAACGTAGACGAGTAAGTGAAGAAGAAAGCAGCGCGGAGAAAAGAGACTCAAAAGCGTTGGAGAAAAAAAAAAAGAAAGAATAATCTAGGTGCAAATTCAGAAAACAAGGAAAACAATTATCAGCCCGGAACAAGTGGAACTGAAGAAAAGGCTCAGAATTAAAAGACAGAGAGTAAAAGACAAAGTAGAACTTCATAAAGACGTTCACAAACGTTGGCGCTAAACACATGCAGAGCAGGTTAGAGATTATGAAAGCAGTGGAATTCGAAAAGCTCAAAAAAAAAAAAAAGAAAAGTGGGTGCGATACCCATGTGGAGAAAGTTAAAGAGTATGTAAGTAGGAAAATTAGAAAGTAGCAAAAAAAAGAAAGTAAAGATCGCAGGAGTGCAAACAAACATTTAACTATGCGCCTGTCTAACTTTGGTTTTGCACAATAATCACTGCACTATTGCACCTTAACACTTAATTCTACTTTATTCACATAATTTAACTTATTTATTGTGTTCTAGTATACTGTTATCTTTCAATCTGTGACTTTTTGTTAATCTAACTGATATTCTTCTAACTTTGCACAGTTTTTGATAAGGATGCATTTCAGTGTGTGTTGTTCTGTATAACTATGTATGTGACAAATAAAGAATCTTGAGAATTTCAAAAACCTCACATGCATTTATTGGTTACTTTGTCCATCCATCCATCCATCCTCTTCCGCTTATCCGAGGTCAGGTCGCGGGGGTAGCAGCTTAATCAGAGAGGCCCAGACTTCCCTCTCCCCGGCCACTTCTTCCAGCTCTTCCAGGAGAATCCCAAGGCATTCTCAGGCCAGCCGGGAGACATAGTCCCTCCAGCGTGTCCTGGGTCTTCCCCGGGGCCTCCTCCCGGTTGGACGTGCCTGGAACACCTCACCAGGGAAGCGTCCAGGAGGCATCCTGATCAGATGCCCAAGCCTCCTCATCTGACTCCTCTCGATGCGGAGGAGCAGCGGCTCTACTCTGAGCCCCTCCCGGATGACTGAGCTTCTCACCCTATCTTTAAGGGAAAGCCCAGACACCCTGTGAAGGAAACTCATCTCAGCCACTTGTATTCGTGATCTCGTTCTTTCAGTCACTACCCATAGCTCATGACCATAGGTGAGGGTAGGAGCGTAGATCGACTGGTAAAATGAGAGCTTTGCCTTACGGTTCAGCTCTTTTTTCACCACGACAGACCGATGCAGAGCCCGCATCCCTGAGGATGCCGCACCGATCCGCCTGTTGATCTCACGCTCCATTCTTCCCTCACTCGTGAACAAGACCCCGAGATACTTAAACTCCTCCACTTGGGGCAGGATATCGCTCCCAACCCTGAGAGGACACTCCACCCTTTTCCGGCTGAGGACCATGCTCTCGGATTTGGAGGTGCTGATTCTCATCCCAGCCGCTTCACACTCAGCTGCGAACCGCTCCAGAGAGAGCTGAAGATCACGGCCTGATGAAGCAAACAGGACAACATCATCTGCAAAAAGCAGTGACCCAATCCTGAGTCCACCAAACTGGACCCCTTCAACACCCTGGCTGCGCCTAGAAATTCTGTCCATAAAAGTTATGAACAGAATCGGTGACAAAGGGCAGCCCTGGCGGAGTCCAACTCTCACTGGAAACGGGCTCGACTTACTGCCGGCAATGCGGACCAAGCTCTGACTCCGGTTGTACAGAGACCGAACAGCTCTTATCAGGGGGTCCGGTACCCCATACTCCTGGAGCACCCCCCACTGGATTCCCCGAGGGACACGGTCGAACGCCTTTTCCAAGTCCACAAAACACATGTAGACTGGTTGGGCAAACTCCCATGCATCCTCCAGGACTCTGCTAAGGGTGAAGAGCTGGTCCACTGTTCCGCGGCCAAGGAGGTCAGGTGCAGTGTGAGTTGGGTGGTTACTTTGTAAAAAAAAAAAAAGATTAACTGCTGATGATGTCACTCGCTTTGTCTGTGCTGAAATTCCAAACAGCGAAACCTATCGTGAATTACGGTACAAAGTCATTTAACACACGTCTCACTGACCTCATTAAAAAGATTCAGCACGTTGGGACTTCGAAAGATTCCAAATATTGTTCTGACACAAGTTCTGAAATAAAAGTGAAACTAATGAAATGGCAACAATTCAAAGAAAAACAAATCTTAAAAGTGTGTATCCGGAAAACCAAACACGGGGGTTGACAAGCGAAGCGAGCAGGGGGTGAACCCCCCTAGTAAGATTTAAAACTTTCTACGTATTTCTCATCATTTCAGTTAATATTCTTGAACACAAAATTTTTAGAAGTGGAATGCCTCTTACCCCATTTTTATCCCACCTTTTGGCACTGATTAGTCACTCGATTACATTTAGTGGCTGGGTTCTCGGTACGCGACATCACGCATCATCTTGGCTTTGCCCCTAAGGAGTGCAGAATCCTGGAAACAAAAGAAAAGTCACTCAGTGGCTCTGGGGTCCGGTGGAGTTTATCGTGTATTTCACTTTCCACCTGCCTGAGAGTTTGCTTGTTCTCCCCAGTGTACTGTAATATTCTCCCTGACATTCAAATGGCGATTGAGACCCTGTGGTCTGCTGCCCCCCAGTCCAGGGTTGGCTCCTGCCTTTCACACCGATGCTGTTTTGGGTCAAGATGGGCTCTGGGGGGTCAAATAACACGTCAAACCCAGAATGCTTGAACTTTCATGTATGAAGAGAAAAAAGAGTGAATAAAAAGAATGAATGAAAAAGAAGAAAGAATGTATGAAAAAGAAAAATGAATGTTTAAAAATGTATGAAAAAGAGTGAATGGAAAAAGAATGTATAAAAAAGAATTATGAAAAAGAAAAATATGAATGAAAAAGAAGAGTGAATGAAAAAGAAAAAAATGGAGGAAAAAGAAAAAAGAATGAATGAAAATGAAGAAAGAATGTACGAAAAAGAAAAAAGTGAATGAAAAAGAAAGATGAATGTGTGAAAAAAAAGAGTGAATGAAAAAGAAAAAATGGAGGGAAAAGAAAAAAGAATGAATAGAAAAGAATGAATGAAAAAGAAAACAATGATGTTTAAAAAATGTATGAAAAAGTAAAATGAATGTATGAAAAGGAAAGAATGAATGAAAAAAGGAATGTACGAAAAAGAAAAATGAATGTTTAAAAATGTATGAAAAAGAAAAAAGAGTGAATGAAAAAAGAATGTATAAAAAAAGAATTATGAAACAGAAAAATGAATGTATGAAAAGCAGAGTGAATGATAAAGAAAAAAAAATGACAGAAAGAAAAAAGAATGAATGAAAAAGAAAAATGAATGTGTGAAAAGGAAAGAATGAATGAAAAAAGAAATGTATGAAAAGAAAAAGAAAAAATAATGTATGAAAAGAAAAAAAATAATGTAAGAAAAAGAAAAAAGAGTGAATGAAAAAGAAGAAAGAATGAATGAAAATGAAAAAGAATTGTATGAAAAGGCAGTGTAAAATGCACACATACTGAATTGTAAAGCCAACGCACAGTTGAGATGCGTTTGCTTCATGTGAAGGAGCCACTGTACAGAAATAATTATTTTTGCTCGCCTTCGTTTCTTTGTGGTTGAGGCCCTTCTCATGAACTCTGAAAGGCACTTGAAACAATGAAAACTGATTTTGTTGAATCGATTCCTTCATTATTTTTTGCTCTCGTGCAACCGCCCTCCCCCTCCCGCCCCTCCCACACCAATCAACTCCACCAACCACCACCTAGTGCATCAACCAGCAGTAAATCTTTAGGGCTCTTTACATGAAGCCCCCCTCTGCCCCCTTTACGTGATGACTGAAGACATTCAAACAATCCGACTGCATTTATGAGGAGTTCTGCAGTGGAGGTATTGAAGAAACACAAGTCATGCAAGTGGCGTGGTCGGGCAGGCAGTGTGGCACAGCAGTTAAGGCTTTGGACTTCAGATCCCATTGCTGACTCTGAGCAAGTCACTTCACCTGCCTGTGCTCTAACTGTGAAGAAAAGCAAAGAAATGTAGCCAATCATATCTCAAATGTAGCAAAGGAGTCAGCCAAGTAATAAGTAATAAAAATAATAAGACTGCGCATGCAGGAGATAGAGAAGGCGCATCTGATGTCTTTGAAATTGTGAGGTAAAGCATCATGGCAATCGACTGTCTGCACCTCTTAGGTAAAACTGCCGAGACGTGGTCTTCGGGGGTCACCCCATTGCCTAAGAACATGTAAACATACATCATCAGTGCTCTTTATTTTCTTCTTCCTCTTCAAAACAAGTAGGTTTTTGCTCTTTTTAAGCCCGAGAGCTTATTTAAATGTGTGGATGATACATGAGATAACCGTTAAGCCAAGACTCACAGTTTGCGCACTGACAAGCTTTAAAGAGGTTACATGCAGAAAATCACTGCTATCAAATTATCAGCCTCTGACTAATCCTGTTCTAACTGGCTTGCCAAGGCAGGTGCTAATTCCGAGATGTAGCTGTGCATTGTTTATGTAAAGCACCTGTGCAATTTACGCTGGGGATAACAATGAATTTTTACCAGCTCTGATACATGTTACATTGAAATCTTTCCAAAAAGTTAGGCACCCAAACTCCCCCTTAGAGGGTTTGACTTACTGTAATGTCGGCAAGCTGCTTTAACCATTAAAAGTATTAATGTGAAAGAATAATAACACCATCCATCCATAACTCACTTCGTGCAGTGGGTGTAGTACGAGGCTGGAGCCTATCCTGGCAGTATCAGTGGACAAGGCAGGAACCAAACCTGGTTGGGATGCCAGTTCATTACAGGGCACATATTTAAAATTGCCATTTTTTACTCATCCATCCATCCATCTATCCATTATCATTCTCCATTAATCCATTGCATGGTTTCAATTGTATGGTTTTATTGGGAAGGAGGCCACCATTATAACATCAGTTGCCAGGCAGGAACCAGAACTGGATGGGATGCCAATTCACCACAGGGCACATATTCACAATTGCCATCCCTCTATCTATTATCAAATGGCATTAATCCATTGTATGTTTTTTTATTGGACTAGAGCCTGCCCTTGTAACAGCAGATGCCAGGCAGGAACCAGAACTGGATGAGGTGCCAGTTCATTTCTGGGCACATATTCACAGTTGCCATTTTACACTCGTCCATCCACCCATCCATCCATCCATCCATCTATCCATTATCAAATGGCATTAATCCATTGTATGGTTTTATTGAGCTGGAGCCTGCACTTGTAACCCCAGATGCCAGGCAGAAACCAAAGCTGGGTGGGGTGTCTGTCCATCACAGGACCCATGCACACAATCACCATTGTTCATTCATTCGTCCATCCCTCCATTCATTTTCAAACTCCAGTAATCTATATGACAATTATATTGGACTGAAGCCCACCCTTGTAACATCAGATGTAAGGCAGGAACCAAAAATAGATGGGATGCCAGTTCATGACAGGGCACATATTCACAATTGCCATTTTCCAGTCATCCATTGATCCATCCATCCATTATTAAACTCCATTAATCCACTATATGGTTTTATTGGACTGGGACCCTCCCCTGTAACATCAAATGCCAGGATGGAACTAAAACTGGATGGGGTGCCAGTTCATCACAGGGCACGTGTAAACTCCCACCATTATTCACTTGTTCTGCTATCCATCCATGATCAAACTCCATTGATCCATGTCATGGTTGTGTTGAGCTGGAGCCAGTTCTTGCAATATTAGCTTGCAGGAACCAAACCTGGATGGGATGCCAGTCCATTACAGGGTACATTTACACAATGACCATTGTTTACTCATCTCGCCCAACATCCATCCATCCATCCATCCATTATCAAACTCACTTAATCCATTGTATGGTTATATTGGGCTGGAGCCTATTCTTGTTACATCAGATGCCAGATAGGAACTAAAATTGGATGGGATGCCAGTTCATCACAGGGCACATATTCAAATATTCACAATTTTCACTCGTCCATCCATCCATCCATCAGTTATAAAACTCCATTAATCCATTTGATGGTTATATTAAGCTGAACCTACCCATGCAACATCAACTGCAAGGCAGTAGCCAAGCCTGGATGGGATACCAGTCCATTACAAGATACACATCTAGGATCATTATTGTTCATCCATCCATCCATCCATCCATTATTAAACTGCATTGGTCCACTTTATAGTTATATTGAGCAGAAGCCCACCCGTGCAACATCAGCTGCAAAGCAGTAGCCAAGCCTGGGTGGGATGCCAGTCCATTACATGATACGTATTCACAATCATTATCGGTCCATTATTAATTCATCCATCATTAATCCATTTCATGTTTGCACTGGGATGGAGCCGACCCGCTCCTCTCAGGTACCAGGCAGGGACCAAACCTGGAATGGTGCCCCAGCCCCTCGCTGTGCTCCTTCACCCACCCACCCACACTCACTCTTAAGGGGGCAATTAACCGTCACTAATCAGTCTAAAACAATAATACAAATGATAAGAAGAAAAAGAAGGGGCTTGCGTTCTCATTGTGGAAGATGTCCGCAGTGCCAGTGGCGTTCTGTTTGGTACAATTTACACGGCAACAGACAACGAGGCATTAAAATATGGGTTCTCTCTGCTAAGTTACACCTGCTGTGGATAATTAGCATGTCTAGGGAGTAAAGAAGACACATTGTGTTTGTCAAGAATAATAAAATACAAAGAACAGAAAAGACTTGCCTCTGCACTTTAGATGAATTTTATAAACTGCCCACACTTTTCCATGCCGGTTTGTCAAGAGCAAAGCCAGAAAAGAGTAGACGGGTGCATTTCAGCCTGTCCTGACGGGACACACCTGGGTGTCCCAACATACCAGGGTCTCAGACTTTGAAAATACAGGCAGGCCTTTGTTTATATTTTCCAAGTGTTTCTCCATCTATTCAGGCTTTTAAATTCCAGCTGTAAAAGACAACCAAGAGAGACCACCATAGAAGGTACAGCAGTCTGTCAAAGGCTAGGCCCCGACACTCAGTCACTCATACAGGGACGATTAACTTAACCTACACATTTGAGGATCATGGGACAAAACTGGAAAAGGCACAAAAAAATAAAATAAAAAATAGAAAACTCCCATGGACGCGGAATGGGTGGGAAAAACACAACAACAGACTGAACTGAGGTCACTGTGGGTGTCGGAGTTCAGTGCAGACCACTGCAAACACCAGGGCGGCATTCCAGCTATACATACTTGGGGCCAAAGCAAGCTAAAATCAAAAAGGTACGTCAGTTACAGTCTACTCTAACTACTTTGAAACAACTGTGACTTATAAGCCTTACTGAGGTAACGGTTAGTTTGAGACATACGCTACATCACAGCAACGAAGAACAATAGGCCTGACACGTCTGTGGTAAAAGTGAGCTTCTGAAAGGTGTTGGTTATTACTAATAATTCAGTCATTTTATAAATATGCTCATTCAAAACAGCATCACAAGAATTCAGAGCCAATCCAATGTGCATCACGTACAAGGCCACCAGTCCGTGCTGAATGAAGTACAACTCCACTGCTCTGTTATAGTCATCCAAAGGAGGGTCGTTAATAATCGTAAAAAGGCACACCTTTGGAACATAAATGGACAACAGGAATATTTAGAGGAAAAACCTAATCGGACAAAATGAGATAGATAGATAGATAGATAGATAGATAGATAGATAGATAGATAGATAGATAGATAGATAGATAGATATGAAAGGCACTATACATTAGATAGATAGATAGATGTGTAAGGTAATATAGATTAGATAGATAGATATGACATGCACTTTACATTAGATAGATAGGTAGATAGTGATAGATAGATAGATAGATAGATGGATATGAAAGGCACTATACATTAGATAGATAGATCACTATACATTAGATAGATAGATATGACATGCACTTTACATTAGATAGATAGGTAGATAGATGTGTAATATAGATATAGATAGATAGATAGATAGATAGATAGATAGATAGATAGATAGATAGATAGATAGATAATATGAAAGGCACTATACATTAGATAGATAGACAGATAGATAGATAGATAGATAGATAGATAGATATGAAAGGCACTATACATTAGATAGATAGACAGATAGACAGATAGATAGATAGATAGATAGATAGATAGATAGATAGATAGATAGATAGATAGATAGATAGATAGATAGATAGATAGATATCCATCCTTTCATTATACAACCCGCTACATACTAGCTACAGGGTCACAGGGGTCAACTGGAGCCAATCCCAGCTAACACAGGGTGCAAGGCAGGAAATAAACCCCGGACAGGGCGCCAGCCTGCCACAAGGTGCACACACCCACACACCAAGCACACACTAGGGACAATTTAGGATCGCCAATGCATCTAACCTGCATGTCTTTGGACTGTGGGAGGAAACCGGAGAATCAGGAAGAAACCCATTCAGACATAGGGAGAACATGTAAACTCCACTCAGGAAAGCGTGGGTCTCCTAACTGCGAGGTAGCAGCACTACCCACTGTGCCACCTTGCTGCCCTAGATTGATAGCTAGCACTGGTTAAATGTATTTTTCTTTATAACAATTATTTAATGTTAAATACAATAATATATAAGAATCTAATGCTCTTTATGAAAAGTTATAATCCACCTTAATAAAAGGGTAAGTGTATTTGTGGATGTCTGGGTATCTGTGTGTGTCCAATCACCTGCTATGTCTCTGTTATGTGCTATTTGGTATGGGATTCATAAAAGCAGTGCTTATATTTGTGATACTCCATCTGTTGGAATAAAAATGCAATTCAATTTATTCTAGATAGATAGATAGATAGATAGATAGATAGATAGATAGATAGGAAAGGCACTATTTAAAACAGCTGTGCTAATGTTTGTGATACACCATCTGTTGGAATGAAAAATGCAATGCGTTTTATTACTAAATGCATTACAAAATACATTACAATCGATAGGGCGCTGCAAATGTTTATGCAACTGATAGACAGACAGACAAATAGATAGATAGATTTGTGATATACCATCTGTTGGAATTAAAAAGCAATGCAATTTATTCTAGATTGATATCGCTAGAAAAAATTATTGTTATCTCTAGATATTCTTAGCTGTAATTCTTTATAATTCATAGTATACAGAATTGTAAGTAATAATAATAAGAAGAAGAAAAGGTAGACCTGCTGTATGTTTCTGATAAGAAAAGCCTACAGCGCAGTTTAAGAAAGGAGCAAAGATGCTGCACAGACTTTTGAATTATTTGAAGCCCTCATGAGACTCAACCTAAATTTGTGGACTTTTTTGTAATGGTAACACTTAAGTTACAAAGCACAGTGGCATTAATATATAACAAGAAATCTAATAACCTGCATAGTATAAATAAATAATTAGAAATATAACAACCAATAATAAAACATTAACACTTCGAGGTCAAGACAGATGATGCCTTTTATTATCGTACTAACAGCGCTCAGTTTCCTATGGGTTTGATGTTAAAGCCTATTAAGAAATTCCACCCATTAACAGTACGTTAATGTAAATGGAAAAATCCCAGAAGTAAAGTTTTATTGTCATAAAGGCATCGTCTAATTACTTGAATGTCATGAAAGGTGCAAACACCTGCACTTTTGAAATAGGCTCACGTGTATTTAGTATAAGCGCATTATGAAATATTCAGCAAGGGACAAAAATAGTGTGCCTAGAATGCCACCAAATGTCTGGTGCCTGCAATAAGGTGCTGCTAAAATTTGGGGCTACAAATAAAAGTGTTGCATGCCTCACTTTAGCCCATTCTTTTAGCTCTGAATCTGTTTAAACAATTATATGGAGCTTATCCTGGAAGTATGAGATATCATGGCAGGAACTAACACTGGACGGAGCTCCAATTTGTTTTTGTTGTTTTTTTAATGTTTTCTATCTATCACCAAGGATGGCAGCCTGTGAGGAGGCACTGCATTTTCTTCTGTGTGTGAATGTTGATGGATCACTGCCTAGACAGAAAGTTAAAGGACTTAAAGGCTGGCAGAGGACCTTTAAAATCCAACAGCTGGTCCTCCACACCACTCGGGGATCAGGGAATGACCCAGAACCATCTGGGTGTAATTCCCAAAGTGTCCTCCCAAATCCCATGCCAAGCTCTGCTGTACCCCATTTTTGACCTGTATCTTATTGTTGGAGGTAAACCTGTGGCTGTAGTCTTCTAGTGGATGATGCCTAATGAAGCTTAAAGGCCCCTTGCTAAAAAGTTATACTAGAGGGTCTCACAATGGCAGGGGCATCACAAGAAAATGTGGGTGTCCCCCTTGGAGTAGTGAGTGTGATTGAAGAGGGGTAGAGAGGGTGTCCCCTTAGAAACGTTGAACATAACTAAATAACGGATGGGGTGGTCCCATTTGGGGGGGTGGGTTGGTTGAGATGGTGAATGCAACAGAAGAGCATTGGTTGGATAATGTGCCAGCATGGTCACCGACTCCAGAGCCTAGCCATCATTGTGCTCCCCCTAGTGGCCACGGGGCCTTTGACTGGCTTTGTGTGTCCACATTTATCAAGCATCTTAGAATTACTCCTAGGAATTGCACTAAATTTCCGACTAGAATAAGAATTTGTGCGATCTTGGAGTAGGAGTATTTACGAAGCGTCCTACACTTTATTCAAGCTGCAATTTTAAAGCAACCTGAGCCACAAATTGGCATTCATGAGGGTGTTTTGTAGCTTCCTTGGAAATTATGACGATGCTTTGTAGTTTTCTGATATTAATGCTAAGACTTTACCACAAAGACAAATATAATAATAATATTCAAAATAGCAGAAGAAGAACAACAACAAAAGGAAAACATACTAAGGTCAGATATTATACTAAGCTACACATAATTGTTACCACTTCACAAAGACATCAAGAACAATACCATAATGAGCACCGACTCTGAAGGACAGAGACGCACACTGAATGAGAGTTAAAGCTTGATAACGAGCACATTTATTGAACAGTTTAATATATGCCATTTGGTATGGGATTCGTAAAAGCAATGATAATGTTTGTGATACGCCATCTGTTGGAATGAAAAATGTGGTGCGTTTTATTACTAAATGAATTATAAAATACATTCCAAGTGATAGTGTACTGCATATGTTTATGCAATAGATAGATAGTGTCACACACGCGCGATTAGGGGACAACTAAAGGGCTTGAATAAATGAAATTCCATGCCGGACCAGGGGGTGGCGATGTGCAGTGATTCTCTCTCTCAATTCCTTACAGACCGTTCTCGGGAAGTCCCGCCCAGTTCTGGGGCAACCAACGACATCACTTTCCGTTCCGGCCCTGATGACATCACTACGTGCATTTAAAGGCCACATCTTAAGGCAGCTGTCAGTTCTATTTTGGATTCAGTCGTGTGAATATGTCTGTTCTAATTAGCCGGGAAATGGGTTGCTGCTCCAAACCTCCAAATTTAATCTTTTAAATAATTCATTTGATGTTAAATACAATAACATATATAAGAATCAGATGGCCTTTATGAAAAATGATAATCCACCTTAGTAAAATCTGTCTTTGCGTGTGTCTGGGTATCTGTGTGTGTCTGTCCAGCTGCAATGTCTCTGTTATATGCCATTTGGTATGGGATTCATAAAAGCAATGATAGTTTGTGATATGCCATCTGTTGGAATGGAAATTACAGTGCACTGAATATGTTTATGCAATAGATAGATAGATAGATAGATAGATAGATATGAAAGGCACTATATGATAGATAGATAGATAGATAGATAGATAGATAGATAGATAGATAGATATGAAAGGCACTATATGATAGATAGATAGATAGATAGATAGATAGATAGATAGATAGATATGAAAGGCACTATATGATAGATAGATAGATAGATAGATAGATAGATAGATAGATAGATAGATAGATAGATATGAAAGGCGCTATATGATAGATAGATAGATAGATAGATAGATAGATAGATAGATAGATAGATAGATAGATAGATAGATAGATAGATAGATAGATAGATAGATATGAAATAGCTATATGATAGATAGATAGATAGATAGATAGATAGATAGATAGATAGATAGATAGATAGATAGATAGATAGATAGATAGATAGATTTTTTTTTTTAACCAGTTAGGTGAGTTTTCCCACCATGAGATGCATGATAAATATGGATATTGGTTGTATTTTGTATTTTATAATCGTAATAAAACCAAATTATCTTCAAACCTGATTCATTTAGTGTCATGGAGGACCTGAGTATTATTGGACCTTAGTCCAACGCTGAGTCCATTCAGACCAGTGAATGGAACACTCTTCCAGTATCCCATCTTGAGTCATATTGGGCCAGTTTTGAGCTTTAATGAACATATCATGCTGGTATTCAGGAATGGGAAGGAAAACGGGACATCATGGAGAAAACGCCCCCATCAGACGTGCTGAACCAGCAGAGTAAGCCGTATTCACTGGGCTAGAATGGAAAGTGATGTCTCACCACCATGCTGTCCATATTAGAATCAAAGAGTGTCGAGAATCAGAGATCAGACACATCTTGATTGCTTTATAATGTAATAAAAACTTTTTTTTTTTTACTCTTCCAGTAAGAGCAAATTCACCTAAAATGAAAGCATTTCTGTGCCAGCGTTAAATGGCTGTGTGGTAAATAGGGCGCATTAGATATGTTGCTTTTAAAATATCCCTTCTTGATTAAACAATTGAAATCTAAGATATTTTACTTGTAAGCCGTTGACAATTACAGTTCTTAAGCACAATTAAATCACTACTTTAGTTTTAAATACATGTTTAAAATGTATTGATGTCTGCTGAGCACTGAAGGGTTTGCTTTTAAACATTACCATTAAGTTTTCCCAGTGAGATGCATTGTGGAGACATAAATACAAGCAAATAATATGGACCCCACCAGCTCAGATTATTGCTATTTACCAACTCTACTTGGCAATGCCTTGGCACGGCGGTTAGTAGCTGCTGCTGCTCCTGGACTTTGGGTTTGAACCGTGGCATGGTCTGTTGGTGTGGTGCTCTCAAATTCTTCTTATTTGGATTTTTCCCACAGGTAGCCATATTTTCCCTGACGCCCCACCAAAGACTTGCAGGTCAGGTTGGCTGGCTGGCAACTCCAAACTGGATTGGTGGTTTCTTCTTTAATTTCTGTATTCATTCATTCATTCATTCAAATACTTACTTGTTTCTAATTAATTATTTTTTTCACTTGCAGTTTTTCCTTTCAGATTCTACAAATCTCATTGAGTTACTTGTTTTGTATGAAAATGCATTATAGAAATTTACAGTCATTCATTCATTGTCCAACCTGCTATATCCTGAAACAGGGTTATGGGGGTCTGCTGGAGCCAATCCCAGCCAACACAGAACACAAGGCAGGAACAAATCCTGGGCAGGGTACACACACACCCACACTAGGGACAATTTAGGGTCGCCAATGCACCTAACCTGCATGCCTTTGGACTGTGGGAGGAAACCCATGTAGACACGGGGAGAACATGCAAACTCTATGCAGGGAAGACCCGGGAAGTGAACCCAGGCCTCCTTATTGCGAGGCAGCAGTTCTACCACTGCGCCATCGTGCCACCCTAGAAGTTTACATTTACATTTATTTGCTTGGGCAGTACGGTGCCTTGTAGTCTCAGGGTTCACGTCATGGGTCCTGCCTGCATGGACTTTGCATGTTCTCACCGGGTCTGCATGGTGTAAGTGCTACATGGGTTGGACAGGCATCCCAACCAAGGGAGGCTCCTAACAGGCAGATAGACGTTATAGACGGTGGCGGGTTCAAGAGGCTCACTCGAGCGAATGGGAGTGTGGAGCCATCCTGCACCATCACAGTTCAGTTTTGGTCCTCCAGTTACTAAAAAGACATAACAGCACTAGAGGAAGTCCAGAGGAGAGCAACCAGGCTTATTCCAGGTCTGAGGTATGAGCTGTGAGGAAAGAGTGAAGGAGCTGAACCTTCTCAGTTTAATCAAACGGAGATTAAGAGGTTCAATGAGAGGAGCTGGTACGGTGGATCCCAGTTGGTACTTCGACATAAAATCTGCAACAAGAACATGGTTGGAAATTTGCTAAAGGCAGATTTTGCACAAACATTAAAAAGGGTTTCTTCACATGAGGAACCATAGACAGATGGAACAAGTGACCAACTAGTGTGGTGGAGGGTAGGACTTTAGGGGCCATCAGATCTCCGCGTGATGTTATTTTGGGCCATCTAGATGAGTAAAACGGGCAAGCTTCTTGGGCTGAATGGTCTGTTCTCGTCACAATGTTTCTAATGTTCTAATAACTCCATCAACATTTAACAATTGCCCAATAAGGGGTGCGATTGCTAGACTTCACCACCTGAGAGGGAAGTGGACGATGTTCGAAAGATATATTAGCATTAAAAAATATTCGGTCCTCGACCCCTCATCCCTCCTCTCCGTGCCCACCAATAATTGGAAAAAAAGAACCCCAGATGGTAGTTAGATTGATGAAATAAGCAAGTGTCTTGGAATCCAGGATCCAACATTCATGATTTTACATGTAAGGTGAATAGGTGCTCATCAGTGATCTCTTTTTCCCCAGCCTCCCTATCCCCAGATGCCAAATCTTAATCCCCAATACAAAACACACACAAAAGAAAAGGAAATGAAAAGAGAAGATTTAAACATAGTCTGTGTGAAACGGAGAGGAATCCAGTCGTACAGTTTTCACTGCAGGGTGTAAGGCGAATACGGCTTCCTTCTTGCTATCCCGAAGAATTTAAAACACGATTCCGACTCTCCAACGGGACCACTCGGAGAACCACAGGTCCATATACCGAAGCACATTGGCCTCTTCTTGGGGATTCGCCTCGCTGATTCTTATCTTCGGGGTGGCCACCCACACATAGCAGACGTTCCTGGGTGTGAAGTCTGATCGCGCTGTCTTCTTAGGCGTAGATAGCCTTCTGCTTCTCTCCCTCCTTTTTCTTTCTCAGCAAGCCGTTCCCTTTCAATGAGAAGTTTCCCACTGAAACGTTCATTTCCTGCTTAGGTCGTCGTAGCAACATAACACCTGCTCTAAGCAGCTGGAATCCTCACCGGGCGGGGTCCTCCCAACGATAACGCCTGAAGAGACATTTCTTCATCATCATCCAGACCCTATAAATCTAGTGACGGCAGTCCAGAAAGGAAACCCGTTGTATAGCTAGGTAGGCTTGCTACAAACATCCCACAGTTAACCACTGGGGTTCTCCTGAGGGGGCGGCGCTAACCGCTGTGCCACCTTATACTCTCATGTCCGACATGTTGCGAATTCCCATCCGGTTATTTTCAAGGTGAAGAGGAGGTTTTAGGAAGCACAGAGATCCAAAGATCACCTGAGCCATCACACATGCCTCATTTAGAGCCCTGTTATGCCATCCGATATTCTTATTAAACATTATTTACAATTTTTTTGTGGACCTTGCCAAAAAATGAAAAAAGAGAAGGTCGTTCAAAGCAGCATGCTAATGTGATCTTTACATGACACGGTGTGCTACTGAAACCGTAATGTATCAGTAATTTAGGCAGCAAGAAGGGCTTTTGATCTTCTGCTCCCTGAAGTAAACGCTGGTGATTCTTACTGATAGGCGCTTTTTTTATTTTTTTTTACTAAGCACATTGGCGTAGACATATTGCCAATACGTATTAAACACCGAAACGATGCTGGTGACATCTGGTGGTAGAGTAGAATGACAAATCCTCCTCTAAGCTGTCTTTCGGAGAGATTGGGCTGTCCATCAACATCACGCCCTGTCATTGCCCATTCATCACCCTGCAAGTGTGGAGTTTTGGCGGTTATAGAAAACACTACAGGCGCTGGTGGATAACGGTGTTTGTTTCCACTTGGCCTACAATAAGGTAATTTCATAGCGCTCCAGGTCATTCATGCTTCATTAATTCAAATCTTACTTAAGAAAAAAAAAATAAAAAAAAAAAGAATGTTTAGCCTTTATAAATATGTCATGTCTGGCTGTTACTGAATACATAACAGGCCACATCTCATAAACCAAAATGGTGCCATAAATGAGCTGCTTTACCTATTACTTGCTCGGGCTATGAATACAAATGCCTTGTCAAATAATGGAGACTGATTGGCGCTGCTCGAAAGACAAAGAACTTGAAAGGAACCAGGAGCGCGTGATTCTGTGCTGAAATCCGTGCAGTGCTATAGGCTCATTTTATTATCTTAATCAAGTCCCGTCATTTCTCTAAGCAGATGAATCAATAATAATAATCTATATATATAATGCACTAAGGGCACGCAAGACACTGAGGGCAAGCAGGACACTGAGGGCATGCAAGACACAGAGGGCACGCAAGTCAGACCTCGCCTGCCAACTCCAAGACCATGGGATACGCTCAACAGAGCCCCGCCCGCCAACTCTAACCCTCCTACCACGTTATGGGATACGCACGACAGAGCCACGCACGCCAACTGTAACCGTCCTCCCGAGTCCAGCATCGCTCTCGAGGCATGCAACAACTCACCAAACACAGCCTCAGTCGCTTTTGTCTGTGCAAAAGTCCACATGCACCTCTGAGCCATGTTGACTTTACACCGTATGCAAGACAGAGAGCCACGATCACCAACTCACAGAGCCCCGCCCGCCAACTCTAACTAAGGGCAAGCAAGACAGAGAGCACACACAAGACAGAGAGCCACGATCGCCAACTCACAGAGCCCCGCCTGCCAACTCTAACTAAGGGCAAGCAAGACAGAGAGCACACGCAAGACAGAGAGCCACGCCTGCCAACTCACAGAGCCGCGCCACCAACTCTAAGACCAAAAAAAAAAACTTGAACACACGCGCCACCCACATTGTTGCTGGGACTACAACTCGTGCACACGTCACTTAATTTCTGACAATGTGCTCAGAGGATGTGTCAAAGGAATGCTGGGATTGCATGGCAGCCATGATGCATGCTCATAAGGGTTCTGAGCGTGAAGTATAACTCGGGCTCAAAACAGACTCAAAATTACACATACAGTAGATTAAAGGATACGTTTGGTATTTTTCAGCTCAACAGTATTTCTTCACAAACATTTTTTTATTTTTTTGCCACACAAAATTGTACTCTAAACTAAAATGCTTTTTATAAACTAAAACAATATCTTTCCTGTACTGGCGCTTAATGTTGGAGTGTACAACGAACAGCAGAAAACTTTAATAGATTACAGGACTTTTTAATGGAGTTGTCCATTTCTCAAGCCAAGGTAGTTGTCGAGTATTTATCTGCACCTTCCATGTTTCTGACGCAATTTTCTGACAAAAATTGACCTTGTAATGCTCATTTTATCGCACATTCTTGGATCTATCTTTCTTGAAATAAGGACACGTTTCCTATTCACTTGTAGGAGAAATATGGAAGTAAATCAAAACAAAATCAACTGGGGGCATAGAAAATTTACTGTGATTTGGTCTGGGGAGGAAACCACACCACCCGGGAGCGGGTGAAAGGTGGTTACACAGGGAGACTAAGGCTGGGGACAAATTTAATGTTAAGCGGCACGTGAGTCTGAGGACGCTGGTGTTACGCAAGCCATGCACTGACTATACTTACACGCGTCCTTGAAGTAAATCTGGAGGATTCCACCAGGTGGCAGTGCGTGAAATAATCACGGGAAGAAAACAGCGTTCGGTTTAACTGTGTTGTGAGCTGAGGGAAGAAAAGATGGCAAAAATAAAAATGAATTGCATTCTGATGCTGTTGCGAAGGTGCAATAAAACAGTGACACAGAATGTCGAGACTTTATGTGATAACTTTAAATGTATCACGTCATTACGATGGGAAGTATGTGACGCTTGTATTGCTTATGTGAGCAATGGATGAAAAGATGTCAACACTTTAGTCTGAAGATTTGCTTCACCACATCAAACCATTCATCAACTCTTAAAGCACACGGATTAGTCCTGTTGGAGTTGCAATGCAGCTCGCCGTCACATGTCGACAACGATGTTAAACAACGATGCTGACTTCACATACCAAAATGTGAATGCACGCACCACCCAAATTTTTGCTGGTACTCCAACTCGCGTACACGTTGCTTTAATTTCTGATGATGTGTTCCGAGGACACATCAAAGGAATGCTGGGATTGCATGGCAGGTAGGTGTAGATGCTGCTACACAAGTCGTGTAATGACTATGCATGCACACGTACTTTAAGTAAATCTAGAGGATTCCACCAGGTGGCAGTGTGTGAAATCATCACGGTGAGAAAACATTGTCCGGTTTCAATGTGTTGTGAGTTACGGGAAGAAAAGATGGTAAAAATAAAAATAAATTGCATTCTGATGCTGTTGCGAAGGTGCAAAAAAACAGCGACAGAGATTGTTGAGACAGTATGTGATAACTTTAAATGGGGAATATGCATCGCCTGCATTGCTTATGCGAAAAATGGATGAAGAAAAACACCACGTAGACATTCACATGTCAGCATTTAAGTCTGATGATTTGCTTCACGGCATCAAACCATTCATCAAACACAGAAGCACACATGTTGAAAATGTTGGAGCTGCAAGCCTGGCATCGCGTACTGATAGTAAACAACGAAGGTGACGTCACTGACCAAAACTTGAACACACGCGCCACCCACATTTTTGCCAGTACTGCAACTTGCACACACGTCACATTAATTTCTGACAATGTGTTCAGAGGACACGTCAAAGGAATGTTGGGATTGCATGGCAGCCATGATGCACGTTCAGAAGTGTTTTGAGCGTGAAGCATAAACCGGCCCTGAAGTAGCACAGCACAGCGAAGAAGGTGAGACTGGCAGAGTGGGGTGGCGTAAGTGAGTGGTGATAGCTCATTTGCAGCACAGCAAGAATCCAGTAGAAGCATAGACTGATGCCACTGGAGGACTGAGCTATTAAAATAGCAGGAGATATTATAAGATGCAGATGAAGGGGAGAGTTTGAGATGCAGTGATACAGCACGGTGTCGCACCTACTACACGATAAACCACCTCAGGATCCCAAATTGGGTCCCGAGTGCAGCCGTGAAACGGGTGACACCTCAGCACCACTCTGAATGGAATGGAACAGTGGGAGGTTCTTTACAGTGTGACAAAATGCGGTCCACGGCTGTTTGCCATTTTAAATACCATATATACTCGCGTTTAAGCTCTACTGCTGATCAGTGGTGGCTTGATTTTACCGAATAATTTCCGGTATTTTATAATGTCGGTCATATAAGTCGAATGCAGAATACTCACTGTCCAAGAGATTCTGATATGCTAACGCCCACCTGAGAGAGTAACCACGGGGCACACGGCCTTTGTTTTCTATGTATCGTGCCTACACGACCACAACGGTGATACCCGAACTATTCCGAAGCGATGTTTGCACTGATTTGTGTTTTTTGTATCTCACACCCTCATACACCTTTATCGTAAAAGCA
Source organism: Polypterus senegalus (assembly GCF_016835505.1). Lineage (NCBI taxonomy): Eukaryota > Metazoa > Chordata > Cladistia > Polypteriformes > Polypteridae > Polypterus > Polypterus senegalus. Next base: position 133,104,812 of record NC_053168.1, read on the forward strand.
TCCCTTATCTGCGATGGACCATTCGATCAGAAGAAAATATGAAGCTGGTTTTAAATGAAAAGTCGTTGATGTGGTGAAAGAAATTGGTAAGTGTGCTGCTGCAACAAAATTTGTTTGCATTTGAGAAAATGATGTGAGATTGGAGGAAGCAAGAAGATGTAAAAAAAAAAAAAATTAAGTGTCGCATTTTTGAACGGGCTGTAAAAGGTGCTATATAGCGCCCGACCTGGCACAGACTTACGCAGAGGCACGTGTAAAACAAACAGGCTTTTATTAGTTTTCTTCGGCCGTGGGGCACGTCTTCCCCATATCTCACAGGCCCGACACAGTTCCAAAAGCACAACTACACAGCTCAAACAACCCTTCCTGGCACCACAACTCCTCCCAGGCAACCTCGTCCTCTTCCTCCTGATTCTGGTCTCGAATGAAGGGAGGCTGGCCCGTTTTATAGCCCACCCGGAAGTGTTCCAGGTGCTTGACCAGCTGGCCCTGATTGCACCTCCGGGTGGGGCTGATTACTCGTCTAACCGGGTTGTTGGCTCTCGGCAGCATCCCCTAGCGGCCACCCCATCTCCCAACCAGGCTGTGGAGGACTCCATGTCCCATGGAGCCACGTGGGAGACTGGGAAATGAATAACGGCCGGGGAGGCTGCCACCAAGCGTCCCGGGGGAGGTATTGAGCTGTCCATGGTGGCTCCCCCGGAACATATGCAGCAGGGGCGTCCCGGCCGGGCATGGGACCCGGCTGTCCGTCACAGGGGCGTATAAGTCAAGGTCTGATTTTATGATCGATTTTTTGGGTTTCAAGACCCTGACTTATACGCGAGTATATACGGTAAATAATCGCCGCACTTAAGGAGGGGGCATGGTAGTGTGGCTGGAGCTTGTTTCTGGGAGCGATACAAAAAAACATGGGCATTTCCGCACTGAAGTATACAGGTGCGTGATCACTCGTGTCCTTAATTGATGCCGGGAGCTGCTAATCGCCACACTTGTGCCACATCCCCATTATAAGTAGGAGGAGCGCGAGTGCAAAGGGAGGAAAAAAAAGAAAGTGGAGGGAAGAGAAAGGCTGGAAGTGAGAGCGAGAGAGCAGGCTCACTGGTGCAACTGGTAGGAGAGCCCGGAAGGAGTGTTTGGCCGACACTCAGGGGCAGAAAAAAGCAGTCTCTCCAGCTGAGCAGTTTTGAGGAGCAGGAATAACCGGCAAACTGGACAACTCGCCATGGAAGACAGAGACAGCCAGATAAGCTTGGGTAATTGAGCTCCAGCGAGAGCACCCTGGCCATTGGGGGGGGACCCAAGTCTCGGTCCGGAGGGATGAGCTTCACGTAGCCAGGGGACGGAAGGCTACCAGACCAGTGTAGAAGGCAGCTGCACCTGCAGGTAGGGTGATTCCCCAGTTGCAGGACCCACATGGGGAGCTGCCAGCTAAAATAAGGCACTAGGCTTTTAAAGGGAACTGCTTCCAGCCATTGTTTTTAACCTCGTTTTAATGGATTTATTTATTTGGATTATTTTAACCTCCTGTTTTTATGGATTATTTGTTGTGTACATTTGTGAGGCACTACACCTTGGACACTGTTTTGTTTGTTTGAGTATTTTTAATACAAGCACTTGCACCCTTTGCACCATCCCCTGGCTCAGTGTGATTTGTCCCCCATCAGACCAGCTCATCCAGTTACATTACTGACGGTGTTGGGTTCGAGAGGCTCCCAGAAGAGAGGTGGGAACATGAAGCTGGATACCTGCACCATCACATGCAGTGGCTGGTGTGCCAATCCTGCCACCAACCCCCAAGCTGGAGGACCCACTTGCAGGGCTGGATGTGGGTTAACGTCACACCCAGGATGGAGCAGTTACAGGTTAAGGGCCCAAAAGAGTGGAATAAAGATAATTACCAGACTTTTGGGGGTTTCGACATGTAAATGAGGGTATTACAGGTGTGTTCGCCTTAGTGTCGTAAGCCCAGTAGGTGAGAAACATCAGATCACTTCTCCAGATGATGCACATGTAGAAAAAACTGACAGCAATCCAGTATATCCATTTTAATTAAGAAGACAGAATATTGCCAGTTCCTTGATCTCCACGATGCAACAAATAATGAGGCAGGAGAGGGCAATCGAAAGAAAGTTTCATCCAGCGAACCACAAAAAGATTCAAATCAGTTGCCCCTGAGGCTATGAACTCAATCAAGGCAAAGTCCATAAAAATAAATCTAAATTCAATACAAAAAGTAATCAATTGTATCCATGAACTATGCATACAGTAAGAGAAAAATGAAAAAGATTATCAGGGAGGGCTTTTGCGTACGCATTCTTTGTTTAATGATTGCTTTTTTTCCTTCTTTATTTGTTGAATATATACTTTATTATCTTTATTATATTTTTAATATTTCTCAATTCATTGAGCCACTTATCAGCGTCTCTGTGTGTGAGTGTGTGTGTGCATCCCGGATCAAGACTGGGTGTGTGCCTGGAGTCCCCATCTCTATATATGTAAAATCTAATGTCTGTCTTTATGTCTGTCTGCTTTTTACAAGAGAAAAGATCGGAATTTTTTGTATAATTTGCTTGAACATTCCGGTTGGTTTTGTGACTTCTTTCATTGCATGAAGTATCCGATAGAGACGTAGCGGGCCAAGGGGAGGTGGGTGATGCCCTTCTTACTCACACGCCAGCCTCGGGGTGTAGCCTTACCTCCGCTTACTTAGCAAACGAGAGAGACCTACTTAATGGATTTCGATCGGGTTTTTTCTATAATTTGCTTGAACATTCCGGTTGATTTTGTGACTTCTCTCATTGCACTAAGTATCATAGTTCGCTTACGGTACCGATTTATTTTTGCAAATCCGAGAGAGACGTAGCGGGCCAAGGGGAAGTGGGTAGGGCCCTTCTCACTCACGCGCCAGCCTCGGGGTGTAACCTTACCTCCGCTTAGTTAGCAAACAAGAGAGACCTACTTAATGGATTTCGATCGGGTTTTTTCTATAATTTGCTTGAACATTCCGGTTGATTTTGTGACTTCTCTCATTGCACTAAGTATCATAGTTCGCTTACGGTACCGATTTATTTGTGCGAATCCGATAGAGACGTAGCGGGCCAAGGGGAGGTGGATGATGCCCTTCTCACTCACACGCCAGCCTCGGGGTGTAACCTTACCTCCGCTTACTTAGCAAACGAGAGAGACCTACTTAATGGATTTCGAACGGGTTTTTTCTATAATTTGCTTGAACATTCCGGTTGATTTTGTGACTTCTCTCATTGCACTAAGTATCATAGTTCGCTTACGGTACCGATTTATTTTTGCAAATCCGAGAGAGACGTAGCGGGCCAAGGGGAAGTGGGTAGGGCCCTTCTCACTCACGCCAGCCTCGGGGTGTAACCTTACCTCCGCTTAGTTAGCAAACAAGAGAGACCTACTTAATGGATTTCGATCGGGTTTTTTCTATAATTTGCTTGAACATTCCGGTTGATTTCGTGACTTCTCTCATTGCACTAAGTATCATAGTTCGATTACGGTACCGATTTATTTGTGCGAATCCGATAGAGACATAGCGGGCCAAGGGGAGGTGGATGATGCCCTTCTCACTCACACGCCAGCCTCGGGGTGTAACCTTACCTCCGCTTACTTAGCAAACGAGAGAGACCTACTTAATGGATTTCGAACGGGTTTTTTCTATAATTTGCTTGAACATTCCGGTTGATTTTGTGACTTCTCTCATTGCACTAAGTATCATAGTTCGCTTACGGTACCGATTTATTTTTGCAAATCCGAGAGAGACGTAGCGGGCCAAGGGGAAGTGGGTAGGGCCCTTCTCACTCACGCGCCAGCCTCGGGGTGTAACCTTACCTCCGCTTAGTTAGCAAACAAGAGAGACCTACTTAATGGATTTCGATCGGGTTTTTTCTATAATTTGCTTGAACATTCCGGTTGATTTTGTGACTTCTCTCATTGCACTAAGTATCATAGTTCGCTTACGGTACCGATTTATTTGTGCGAATCCGATAGAGACGTAGCGGGCCAAGGGGAAGTGGGTTGGGACCTTCTCACTCACGCGCCAGCCTCGGGGTGTAACCTTACCTCCGCTTACTTAGCAAACGAGAGAGACCTACTTAATGGATTTCGATCGGGTTTTTTATATAATTTGCTTGAACATTCCGGTTGATTTCGTGACTTCTCTCATTGCACTAAGTATCATAGTTCGCTTACGGTACCGATTTATTTTTGCAAATCCGAGAGAGACGTAGCGGGCCAAGGGGAAGTGGGTTGGGACCTTCTCACTCACGCGCCAGCCTCGGGGTGTAACCTTACCTCCGCTTAGTTAGCAAACAAGAGAGACCTACTTAATGGATTTCGATCGGGTTTTTTTCTATAATTTGCTTGAACATTCTGGTTGATTTTGCGATTTCTTTCATCGCACCAAGAAATATAGTTTGCTTGCAGGAGCGATATATTCTTGCTAATCTGAGACTGTGGCTGCGAGGAGGGGAAGGTTGACTTCAGGAGTGGGGAGCCAGGTGGGGTCCACCTCACTGTCCAGTTTCACTCCTACGTGGGTGGAGCGGCGGGGCACGGCTAATAATAAAACAAATTACCATCCAAATCTTAGCATCCTCACAACTTCTATAAAGCAACACTCAATACACCCGAATGACAACGGAAAAATTAGATTTTAGAAATTGTTACAAATTTATTAAAAGTAAAAAAGTGAAACATCATATTGACACAATTGTAGCTGCGTTTACCCCAAATTACCAAAGTTCTGCAGCTTCAGTATGCTTCATGGGATTCTGGCAAAAAAAAATGCCTGATGCGTTGAAAGGATTTCACATACAAAATATCTTTGTTTTAAAAAACTTTAGCAAAAATTCAAAGTGAAAGCGTTCACACAGAAATAGAGAAAAAAACTGGTATTGCAAATTAAGGAAAAGTTCTTCTCTCATACAGCTGAACCATTTCTTAATTGTACGCTTATCTCATTTTCATGCTGTAAATGGGCCTTGCAGTCCCTGTTAGGAATGCTTCCTGTTCTTTTTTTAATTTTTTTATTTTATTAATTTTATTACAATCCATACATAGCAATCAAGTTTTTACAAAAAAAAGAATTATGTTAAGAACAGATCGATCCCCACCCCTGAGAGAGAGAGCAAGCCAAACGGTGTAAGATTTAAGGCTTGTAAACATACCTAAATTAATAAATTCTCTGTGCTTTATAAACTTATTTTAAAATATTACTGATTAGATCCTGCCATGTTTTGAAAAAGTCTGTACAGATCCTCTAACTGAGTATTTGATTTTTACCAATTTTAAATAGTATAACACATCAGTTTCCCACTGACTTAAAAGAGGAGAGTTTGGGTTCTTCCAGTTTATCAGAATGAGTCTGCGTGCCAACAGTGTAGTGAATGCAATCACAATTTGTTTGTCTTTCTCCACTTTAAGACCCTCTGGAAGAACCCCAAACACAGCTGTTAATGGGTTAGGAGGGATTGTGAGTCCAAGGCTGTCTGAGAGGTAATTAAAAATTTTTGTCCAGAATAATGTTAATTTGGTGCAGGCCCAGAACATGTGACCCAGTGAGGCTGGGACTTGGTTGCAACGTTCGCAGGTCAGATCTCGCCCTGGAAACATTTTGGAGAGTTTTAGTCGAGACAGATGTGCTCGATATATAATTTTAAGTTGTATAATTGTATGCTTTGCGCATATGGAGCTCGAGTGAATTCTCTGCATTGCTACTTTCCACTCCTCTTCTGATATATTAATTGAGAGATCTTTTCCCAGTGTCCTCTTGGATCTTTGAAAGGAAGGGATTGTAAAATGATTTTATATATTGTAGAGATGGAGTCTAATTCCTTAAAATTGAGCAATATTTTTTCCGGCGTGGATGAGGGTGCAAGATGAGGAAGATCTGGAAGGTTCTGTTTAACAAAGTTCCTGATTTGAAGATAGTGAAAGAAATGTGTAGCTGGAATGTTAAATTTGGAATGTAATTGTTCATAGGATGCAAAGACGTTGTCTATATAAAGATCTCTAAGCAAGTTACTTCCAATTTTTTTTCCAGATATTAAAAACTGCATATGTTTGTGAAGGTTGAAAGAGGTGGTTCTTTTGCAGGGGTGCCACAGAAAGAAGCTTCTCCGTCTTAAAATGCTTTCTACATTGGTTCCAGATTCTAAGTGAGTGGAGCACAATTGGGTTATTAGTGTATTGCCGATAACGTGTGTTTATTGGAGCACAAAGCAAGGAATACAAAGAAGTACTGCAGGATTTTACTTCTATTGCGGTCCATGCCTGTGTATGTTCTTCTATTTGTGTCCAGGTTCTTATCGCCTGTATATTTGCCGCCCAGTAATAAAACTGGAAGTTAGGTAGAGCCGTGCCGCCTTCTGCCTTTTGTCTTTGTAGGGTCGCTCTTTTGATGCGTGGAATGCTTCCTGTTCTAAACAATAACTGACTCAATTACCGTATATATTCACGAAAAAGTTCTCCCGCAGATAAGTCGGGACTTGATTTTACCGTATAATTTCTTGTATTTTATAATTTCGGTCATATAAGTTGAATGCAGAAAACTCACACTATTGGTCCAAGAGATTATGCTATGCTAATGCCCACCTGAGAGAGGAACCACGGAGCACACGGACTTGATTTTTTATGTGGGTGCGGCACTGCGCTGTATCAGCGTGTGCTCCTAACCTCTCGCTCTCTCTGTTGTGCCTACGTGACCACACGGTAATACCCAAACTATTCCGAATCGACGTTTGCACTGTTTTGTGTTTTTTGTATCTCACACCCTCATACACCTTTATCGTAAGAGCATCCCTTATCTACGATGGAGCATTCGATCAGAAGAAAATATGAAGCTGGTTTTAAATTAAACACTGTTGAAATAGCAAAAGAAATTGGTAACTGCGCTGCTGCAACAAAATTCGATGTGTCTGAGAAACTGATGAGAGATTCTTCAGGACCCATCACACCCAGGACATGCATTGTTTGAACGCCTGCCTTCAGGCAGATATTTCAGATAAATAAAGACTAAGACAAATAGACTGAGAAACAGTTTCTATCCTTCAGCCATCACCATGCTCAATGCTGCTAAGTGGTCAATCTGACTGAGTGCACCTTCATGCTAAGTTAACATTAGATATGGGACAAGTGAAATATAATGTATGTACAATATGTATGTGTTTATGTATGTATCTATGAGTGTATGAGTGGAAAACATTGTTCTGCTGTTATGGACAGTTTTGGATATTTATTTTATTCCCTTATTTTAGTTGTAACTTAGGGTCCTCCCTACGGGGAGTTTGCACGTTCTCCCCATGTCTGCGTGGGTTTCCTCCGGGCGCTCCGGTTTCCTCCCATCAATCAACCAATCAATCAACATTTATTTATATAGCATGTATTCATAAAAAAAAATGTAGCTCAAAGTGCTTTACAAAATGAATAGAGAAATAGAAGACACAATAAAAAATAAACATAAGTCAACATTAATTAACATAGAATAAGAGTAAGGTCCGATGGCCAGGGTGGACAGAAAAACAAAAAAACTCCAAAGGCTGGAGAAAAAAATAAAATCTGTAGGGGTTCCAGACCAAGAGACCGCCCAGTCCCCTCTGGGCAATCTACCTAACATAAATCAAACAGTCCTCTTTGTATTTAGGGTTTTCATGGAAGGACTTGATGATGATGGTCACGTAGACATCTGGCTTTCAGTCCATCAATGTTGGAGCATCAGGATGCTTTGAGTAGGTGGTGGTGGCGCAGGCCGCCACCACAAAGAAACCGGAAAAAGAAACAGAAGAGAGAGTAGGGGTCAGTATGGATTTTAGAGCCACTGTGAATAGTTATTATGATGAATTGAACATACAGAGTATCAGGATTAAGTTAAAGTGAAGTTATAAAAAGGCCATGTTAAAGTAATGTGTTTTCAGCAGTGTTTTAAACTGCTCTACTGTATCAGCCTGTGAATTCCTATTGGCAGGCTATTCCAGATTTTAGGTGCATAACAGCAGAAGGCCGCCCGCCTCACCACTTCTTTTAAGTTTAGCTTTTGGAATTATAAGGAGACACTCATTTGAGGATCTGAGGTTACGATTTGGAATATAACGTGTCAGGCATTCAGATATATAAGATGGAGCAGATTATTTAAGGCTTTATAAACCATAAGCAGTATTTTAAAGTCAATCCTGAATGACACAGGCAACCAGTGTAGTGACATAGTCCCATAGTCCAAAGACATGCCGGTTAGGTGGATTGGTGATTCTAAATTGGCCCTGGTGTGTGGGTGTGTTTGTGTGTGTCCTGCGGTGGGTTGGCGCCCTGCCCAGGATTGGTTCCTTGCCTTGTGCCCTGTGTTGGCTGGGATTGGCTCCAGCAGACCCCCGTGACCCTGTGTTCGGATTCAGCGGGTTGGAAAATGGATGGATGGATGGATAGTTGTAACTTAAGTAATTGTGTTTTGCTTTTGTTTTTTTTGTTTTTTTCTGCACTGGAAAATTGTACCTAAATATTTTGTTGTACAATATCTCATTGCTACAATGACAATGAAGATTTTGATAAAGATAAAGATAAAGAGATTGGATGAGGCAAGAAGATGTAAAAAAAGAAAAGTCTGGGTGTGATTTTATGATTGATTTTTTGGGTTTCAAGACTCGACTTATACCTGAGTATATACGGTAACACTCTGTATCGCAGATATAGCATTGAAGTTCTATCTTGTATTAGCTTACGGGGGTAAAAAAGACTATACCAGTTTCTATGGTTATGAAAGAAAATGACATTCTATTGAATTGAGCTCGTAATAATATGAGTTTAACTTAAAGTATTAACTTTCTAAGATCGGCACTTACATTTCTGGCCCAATTACTATATTTTACTTCAATAAGAACCACAAACTGTACTTTACACTAACTATGGTTTTCAAATCACTAGCAATAGATCTGCAAACAAACATTTAAAGAATTACTTATTTCAAACATTGGCTGTTTCTTGAAGCAGGCACAGTTTATTGACAGGTCTGTCCAGTGCTCAGTACTCAGACCCTTTTCTCAGTACTTCAGTGAAGCTTCATTTGGCAGCGGTTCCAGCCTGGAGTCTTCTTGGGTTGGACATGACAAGCTTTGCACTACTGGATTTGGGGATTTTCTGCCATTCTTCTCTTCTGGTCCTCTAAAGTTCTGTCAGGTTGGATGGAGACCATCGGTGGACAAATACTGTCAAGTCTCACAAGAGGTGTTCAACTCTGGCTGGGCCACTCAGGAGCATTCAGGGAGTTGTCTCGAAATCACTCCTGTGTTGGCTTTGTCTTGTTCTTAGGGTCATTGTCCTGTTGGAACACACTATAGCAGATGTTCCTATAAGGATGTCTCTGTACTTTTGTCTGCTCAACTTAACGTCAACCTTATCTAGTCTCTCAGTCCATGCTGCTGATAAACAACCCCACAGCATGAGGCTGCCACCACCATGCATCACCACTGAAATGGTAATGTGCAGGTGATGAGCGGTGCCCAGTTTCCTCCAGACATGATACTAGCCATGGTTTCATCAGACCAGAGAATTTTGTCTCTCACTGTCTGAGAATCCTTTAGGAACTTTTTTGTAAACTCCAATTGGTCTTCCATGCATCTTTTACTGAGGAAGAGGCTTCTGTCTGGCCAATCTGCCATAAATCCCAGATCGCTGGAGTGTTGCATTGATTATTGTCCTTCTTGAAGTTTCTCCACAGAGGTTCTCTGGAGCTCAGCCAGAGTGGCCATTAGGTTCTTGGTCACCTCTCTTACCAAAGCCCCTGATTACTCTGTTTGGCCAGGTAGCAATCTCTAGGAAGAGTCATGGTTATTCCAAACTCCTTCCATTTGAGAATTATGGAGGCCCCTGAGAACCTTCAGTGTTGCGAGATTGGAGCTCTTCTTTCCCATAATCCGTCTCCAAGCCCTGCAAGCAATTTTTCAACCTCATAGCCTGTTTTTTTTTTTAACTGTGGGACCTCCTATAGGCAGACATGTGGCTTTCCTTATCATATCCAGTCAATGGAATTGACCTCAGGTGGACTCAAAACATCTCAATGGTGATCAATAGAATAAGATGCATTGGAACCACATTTCATGTATCATAGCAAAGGCTTTTTATTTTTAATTCATTTGGAAAAATTTCTAGAATCCTGTTTTCAGTTTGACGTCTGGGGTATTGAGTGTTGTATGATGAGGGAAAAAAATAATTTTAATGATTTCAGCATCAAAATGTGGAAAAAGTGAAGGGAGTCACAAGTTTTTCGCAGGGCACAATAATGCACAAAACCACAGTCGATCACACCAGGACAATGTAAAGACACCATTAACACCTAACCTGCATATTTAATAATAATAATAATAATCTCTCTATTGTATAAAAAAATCTTTCGACACGACACGACTTTTTAGGAGACTAGACTATTTGGAAAAGATTTTTTCAAGTCCCGCAAGACAAGAATATTGCCATGAGATTTTTTCAAGTCCCGCCCTCCTAACAACCATTTTCAACCACACGGTCCTCTCACCTCTCAGTCTGGTGAATGCTTTTGTCAGACACACTTCTTGTGCTCTCAGCTCTTATACATTTTAACGTTTTCCTCATAAGTTCCCAATTAAAGAAGATGTATTTTGTCCAAATCTTATTGAAGAATTTCATCACGAAGGGTTATCAACAGAAAAAGTGAGTACATGGGCAATCCTAGCGCCTAGAAACGAGGAAGTCAAACAAATTTACAGCAAAAATGTCGATCGGTTACACGGCAAATTGGTTAAATGCGTTATCAATAGACTATGCCGAAACAGTTGGTGGTGATCGTGTGGATGATGAAAACAACAACTTACAATATCACGAAGAATACCTACAACCGTTAACACCCTCTGGTCTTCCACCGCACGAATTACTGTAGAAAGAAAGATGTATCCAAGAAAGGTAATGTAGTTCATCTTCCACAGATAACATTAGACACCAAAGGTGATCTTGATATACCATTCATATTTAAAGGTTAACAGTTTCCTGTTAGAACAGCTTTTGCAAAGACAATTAACAAATCTCAGAGCTAAACAATTGAAAAAGTTGTTTTATTTAATAGAGAGAAAGAAACGAAATTCAATTACAGGCAGTTATATGTCACGTAGATGCAAATGTAACACTTCACATGAAAATTAAAATCTGTTTAAATTGTACATCCACATCCCCATATGCAAGTGGCAGAATGTGGTATAGCAGGGTCCACAACTCATGTCAAAGGGCCATTTTTAAAATAAATAATCACCGCACTTGCCGCTTATCGAGGGGGCATGGTGATGTGTGGCTGAAGTGGTTCCTGGGGTGATTTGCGGTGCCGGCGAGTCTCACTTAGGTGCACAGGTGAGGAGTTGTCCACATCCGTAATTGGTTCCGGGAGCCGCTGATTGCCACAGGTGAATCACGTCCCCTTCATAAATAGAAGTGCGAGGCGGCTAGGGGGAGGAATAAAGGAAGGAAAAAAAGATGGAGGTTGCAGGAGAGCAGGAAGCAGCAAGCGGTGTGGAGAGAGCCGGTGCAAGTGAGCGAACGAGCGAAGGCTCGCAGGCAGGCCACTGGACAGTTGAGCCCTAGCAGGGGTGTTTGGCCAACACCTAGGGCATTTGGAAGTGGTCACTCCCACTAAATATTTTCTGGAAGAACGGGAGTGACCGGTAGTAGGACGGCTGGCCACGTAAGGCCGAGAAAGCAGCGGGAGTCGGGAGGCTTGGGTGGTGAATTCCCTGACGTGAGCGTCCTGGTCATTAGGGAAGCCAAGTCTCAGTCTGGAGAGCGCAACCGAAGCCTCCAGACCAGTAGAGTGGAGAGAAGGCCAGCTGCTGGTAGGGCGACTATACTGTTGAGAAGCCTGATGGGAGAAGCAGGGGAGCTGCCAGGTAAAAGACACCAGGCTTTGGATTTTGTTAAAGGACTGCTTCCAGCATTGTTTTAACCTCATCGTCGTTTTAAAGGATTGTTTTTTCTTCTGTGCTTTTTTTAACCTCCACTTCACAACTATTTTTATGAATTATTTGTCATTAAAAAGATTTGAAACACTGCACTATTTATTTGAACACTGTTTCTTTTTGTTGTTGGTTTTAAATAAAAAACACTTTGCACTTTTGCACCATCCCCTTGCTCTGTTTGTTGTGCCTCACTGTAACATTACTGATGGTGTTGGGTTCAGGGCTCCCGGAAGCGAGATGGGAGTATGCAGCGAACCCGCATCGTCACACAGTAATAAGTAATAATAATACATTTTATTTATATAGCACATGTTTCTAGAATGTGGGAGTGCTGGGCAGGAAAGCCAGACAGTCAGCCATGGGAAGAGCGTACACAAGTCTAATTCTAACCACCGAGACTGGCAACCGAAGCTTTCACATACCTATTCCAGGCTAACCAACTGCCTGAAATTTACCATTTTTAACTTTACGTAACATTCTTAAACATGCTTAATCCATTCTATGGTTGCATGAGGTCCTAGTTTATGCGGAAAGCACTTGGCACAGGCTAAAAATATTTTAGGTTGCAATTTATGTCCCACGTTTAAAGTGCCGGCACTAGATAGTTAACCACTTTAACTCATATTTTGATTCAACACCTTTTTAAAAATGTACTTGAAGCACCGAGGCAAATTCCTTGACACAAAGTAAGCCAGGCTGAAAAAGGCGTCTCACATAATGTAAGACAAGCAGCAGACAGGACACTGTTTTTAGCTCTGTTTAGGTGTAAATAACAGTTGATATGCATAAACACCCCTTTCCATTCATTACTGTCATGGGTTTGAAAAGAAGGAGGCAGAGGTCACTTACCAGAGGTCCTTTTCATGCAGAACACCCCGTGGTAGCTGTCACTCGTCCTTGCTGTGAGTGTGCCCTCAGTCATCTATTAGCAGGGCTTCAGGTCATAACCTTTTGTGGCATTTGCAATTCGGAAACCTTTGATTAGTGCAATATTTACATATTCTTCAGTGGAAATGTTCTTATGTAGAAACACTTGAAGTGTTGTAAATTTGTTTGGCCTTTTGCCTGGAATACATAATTTTGAACGCTAACAGGGCCCTATTTGTCTGGATTAGTGTGCCATTTGGTTGTTTGCGTTCTAATGAGGAGTGCGTTTGCCTCTTTAAGACTTAAACTTTGCACCAATCAAAACATTTACATATTCATTTGCGCTCTGAAGGTTGAGAATGTTATTTTATTATTACTCTCATAATTGTACTCTAAAGGACAATTTTCTCTATTAAAAATACATACCATTGCTAATAATGTACTTTTCTCAATTTGACAGGCTTTTAAATTTTATGACTCCTGTCTTGTGCTGCCCACTTCCATCAACCTACACCAAGGATTTTCCATTAACAGTAAATTGCCGTTAAAAATCCAGTGGTTAGCTTCAGACCATTCGAGTCCTGGGTTCAAATCTTGGTCTGAAAACTGTCTTTCGGAGTTTGCGTATTGACTCCATGTGCATGTTTTATACTTCACTGGCCCTGTATGGGTGTGAAGGTCAACGTCTTATATCAGTCTAATGATAGACTGGTGCCATGGTTGGGGTGTCTTTCTGCCTTTCTGAAGGTATAATCTTCAAAAAGTAGCTATGGAGAAGCAATCAATCAACAAAAGTGCTAAAATGGGAAGAACTGATAATGCCTTCTGCATCCAAAGCCAAGTATGGGGGCTAAAAATGACTAAATCAATCAATTAATTAATACATCTATCTATCTATCTATCTATCTATCTATCTATCTATCTGTCTGTCACGTGTCACACACGTGTGTTTCGGAGGCAGTCAACAAGCCCAGAGGTGAGCGATTTATTATCAGATTGGGGTTGTATTGTGGTACTGATGCGTCTCTCTCTCTGACCTTGTAGAAATAAAGATGACAAATAATCCAAATCCACCTAGAATAACCCAGATTCCTGAAAATGGCACCTCAACCACTTCCTCATCCAAGACATCAATTCCGGCCTCCAATGATAATGTCACTTCTGGGTTCCCAATGATGACGTCACTTCTGGCTTCCCACGATGACGTCACTCCCGGACCATTAATGATGATGTCACTTCCGGCTCCTGACGATGACATCACTTCCGGTCCTCCAACAATGACGTCACTTTAATCATTTCTGGCAGCCGTTTTCTTGTAAATAAGCCACCAGTGCAATGACCATGTGATCAAATGTTTGCTGTTTTGCAGTCTTTTGACTAACTTTACTACAAAGCAATATACAGGGCCATTCCCCAACTCTTTATAATTGTTTGTGTACGTTATTACGTTACACTATCTATCTAATATATAGTGCCTTTCATATCTATCTATCTATCTATCTATCTATCTATCTATCTATCTATCTATCTATCTAATATAGTGCCTTTCATATCTATCTATCTATCTATCTATCTATCTATCTATCTATCTATCTATCTATCTATCTATCTATCTATCTATCTATCATATAGTGCCTTTCATATCTATCTATCTATCTATCTATCTATCTATCTATCTATCTATCATATAGTGCCTTTCATATCTATCTATCTATCTATCTATCTATCTATCTATCTATCTATCTAAAGAGTAGATATTCATGTGGATCATTCTGGTTCCTGGTGATAATGCAGTATTGATCTGCTATAGTAGCAGTAAAAGCCTCTCAAGATATATTCAGTTATCATATTCAGTTATCATCTTTCTATGGAAACCCTCATGTTTGGGGTCCTCCGGTGCTGATCATGAGTATAACACACATATAAAACCTAATCATTTGAACAGTAGGCCATCAAAAACTGTTATACCAGTGGTCAAGTAATTTGTCTAACTTCTTTTGAGAGCAACCATTTTAAGTCACAAATATTTTTTTAGCTTTTAGTAACCTTTACTTAAATGACAGCATATTGACAAGAGGAGTTCACAATGAGGGCTATTTTTTATTGACATGTGTTGTCCTCACTGGCCATGCAAGTCCAGAGGTTGTCTTTAGACGACTGATGCCGATCTGTCTCCTGAACGTCTCCACTGTCTGTTTGTGTTGAACGAGGTGGCATTTGTATGCTTGAAGTGATCTCATTGCTGAAACAGAAGATCAGTTTTGAAAATTTATCAGGTGTGTTCTATTAAATTAATGGGCACTCGGCTCTAAACCTATTTGTGGGAACCCATCCATAAGGCATATGGTAGATTGCGGATATCAATCAGATATGCATCACAATCATTTAATTATGACTCAGTGTTTTAATTAGGCCTATAAAATCAAAAAAAAAAAAGTATATCCTTCAAAAAAAAAAGTTTCTGTTGATTAAACAGCACCTTCTTATATATTGATAACTCAGATAAGGGATTGTTAAAAAAAACGTAAAAGAGATCTGTTGTGATGTGAAATTTTGCATACAAGTTGATAAATATTTTTTATGTCTTTATTTGTAACTTGGACAAAGCAATGTATGTGAATTTCCCCTTGGGATTAATAAAGTATCTATCTATCTATCTATCTATCTATCTATCTATCTATCTATCTATCTATCTATCTATCTATCTATCTATCTATCTATCTATCTGTCTGTCTATGAACCAATGAAGCTAACTTTCCTTCTAGCAATGAGAGTCCAACTAAAACATAACGGTTTGTTTTGGCACGGTTTACAGTTGATTGCCATCGTCAACTCCTCCTGAAAGAGTTACTAATACAAAAGGGGACAGCAGAGTAAAATATTACTCTACCAAGACAAAACCGAGGTCCCAGTAATTTATGACAATAGCATCTCATGTTTAACAACTTTCAGGAGGATCTAACGACTTTTGCAGAATATTTTTTTTTCTCTGTTTCAAGATTTCATTGGTTTTTTAATTAAATTTTCATTTCACACAAGCCATCTTCTTTTTTCCGGGGAGGGTAATGATCATTCTGATAATCCATAGAGCCTTCTGCTCTTTGTAGGCATACAGCCCAGTGCTTGATTAAGCAAATTTGACAGGTGGGTGCTAATGATCAATGACATCACGTGGAGATTGAACCAAAGTGATGAAATGATGCAGAACCAGCTGTGCAGATATATAATAGACCTGGGCAGGGGACAACAAGACTAGAAAGGTTAGGCTGTGGTATACGTGGCATTCATTGAAGTGGAGGATGCAGTTATCCATCTGCTCCACAAGGCTTATTCTCACCTGGTGAAGATGATGTTTTTGGATTTCTCCAGTGCTTTCAGTACCATCCAGTCATCCCTGTTAAGGTGTAATTTCGGAGATATGCAGTGGGATGCAAAAGTTTGGGCAACCTTGTTAATAGTCATTATTTTCCTGTATAAATCGTTGGTTGTTACGATAAAAAACGTCAGTTAAATATATCATATAGGAGACACACACAGTGATATTTGAGAAGTGAAATGAAGTTTATTGGATTTACAGAAAGTGTGCAATAAATTGTTCAAACAAAATCAGGCAGGTGCGTAAATTTGGGCACCACAAAAAAGAAATGAAATCAATATTTAGTAGATCCGCCTTTTGCAGAAATTACAGCCTCTAAACGCTTCCTGTAGGTTCCAATGAGAGTCTGGATTGTGGTTGAAGGTATTTTGGACCATTCCTCTTTACAAAACATCTCTAGTTCATTCAGCTTTGATGGCTTCCAAGCATGGACAGCTCTCTTTAACTCACACCACAATTCTATTCAGGTCTGGGTACTGAGATGGCCATTCCAGAACGTTGTACTTGTTCCTCTGCATGAATGCCTTAGTGAATTTTGAGCTGTGTTTCGGGTCGTTGTCTTGTTGAAAGATCCAGCCCCGGCGCAGCTTCAGCTTTGTCACTTATTCCTGGACATTGGTCTCCAGAATCTGCTGATACTGAGTGGAATCCATGCGTCCCTCAACATTGACAAGATTCCCAGTCCCTGCACTGGCCACACAGCCCCACAGCATGATGGAACCACCACCATATTTTACTGTAGGTAGCAGGTGTTTTTCTTGGAATGCTGTGTTCTTTTTCCTCCATGCATAACGCCCTTGTTATGCCCAAATAACTCAATTTTAGTTTCATCAGTCCACAGCACCTTATTCCAAAATGAAGCTGGCTTGTCCAAATGTGCTTGAGCAGACCTCAAGCGGCTCTGTTTGTGCTTCCTCTGCATCACTCTCGCATACAGCATCTCCTTGTGTAAAGTGCGCCGAATGGTTGAACGATGCACAGTGACTCCATCTGCTGCAAGATGATGTTGTAGGTCTTTGGTGCTGGTCTGTGGGTTGACTCTGACTGTTCTCACCATTCGTCGCTTCTGTCTGTCCGAAATCTTTCTTGGTCTGCCACTTCGAGCCTTAACTTGAACTGAGCCTGTGATCTTCCATTTCCTCAGTATGTTCCTAACTGTGGAAACAGACAGCTTAAGTCTCTGGGACAGCTTTCTGTATCCTTCCCCTAAACCATGATGGTGAGCAATCTTTGTCTTCAGGTCATTTGAGAGTTGTTTTGTGACCCCCATGTTGCTACTCTTCAGAGAAAATTAAAGGAGGAGGGAAACTTACAATTGACCCCCTCAAATACTCGGATTCACCTGTGTATGTAGGTCAGGGGTCACTGAGCTTACCAAGCCAATTGGAGTTCCAATAATTAGTTCTAAAAGTTTTGGAATCAATAAAATGACAACGGTGCCCAAATTTATGCACCTGCCTGATTTTGTTTGAACAATTATTGAACACTTTCTGCAAATCCAATAGATTTCATTTCACTTCTCAAATATCACTGTGTTTGTCTCCTATATGATAGATTTAACTGACATTTTTTATCGTAACAACCAACAATTTATACAGGAAAATAATGACTATTAACAAGGTTGCCCAAACTTTTGCATCCCACTGTACAATCCAATCCAATACAATTTATTTTTCTATACCCCAAAATCACACAAGGAGTTCCTCAATGGGCCTTAACAGGCCCAGATATGCAGGTGGATGAGCCTGTGGTGCCCTAGATAATGGACTATTTGTCTGGCAGACCACTGTTTTTGAGACTCAAGGACTGGGGGAGCAACACTGGAGCACCACAAGGAACAGGCCTGTCACCTTTTCTCTTCACGCTGCACACCTCCGACTACAAATACTTTGTACAACAGCAGGTCAGGTCACTCGCAGAAACTCTCAGATGATTCTGCACTGATGGGGTGTACTGATAAAGGGGGATGAGACAGAGGAGAGGAGTCAGGGGGAGAACTTTGTTTCTTGGTGCAAAGAGAATTCATCAGAAACCCACAAAAGTATTCAGGAAGCAAATTCCTCATTGTCCAGTGGTTATTTCAAATATCACTGAGATAAAAGGTGACATTCACCTCATTGGTCCAACATTGCCAATCTCTAATTACATCAGGGCTTTCACTTGAAATGCACAGAGCCATGGATTTATTTGCTCTACTAGGTGGCTTCTCCAATGGCGCATTAAGCAAAGACTGTGTTTTCATAGACGTCCCATAATGGTAAGTGGCTCATGAGCCGTTATCGACCACCAATACCCAATGGACCTTTCCCGGTAGTTGTCTCCTAGCCTTCGAGAGCTCTTACTGCACACTATCATGCTATTCCAGTCGAGGTCAAGTTCCCTCTGTGTTTTGGCTCCTTGCAACACACACTTTGCCAGGAGAACTTGTGGACAGAGCTGCTCAGACTGCTTTCATTCGAATTTTGCCACCTTGTATCGTATCGATCACCTGCTGTATTAACAAGCATTGTCACAGGCAGACAATAAATGTATTTTAATTTTTGAGTAATCCCAGTGCTTAGGGTACCAAATTAAATATTTGCTGTGGCTACTACCGCTGACACCAAAAGTTGTCTTATTTCAAGCGAATTGTTTTGAACATCAAACTTGACGTTCACTTGGGATGGTTGATTCCTTTTTGGGACAATAATAATAATAATTCTTTACATTTATATAGCGCTTTTCTCACTACTCAAAGTACTTTAGTGAGTGGGGATCCACTTCATCCTCCACTAATCTGCAGCAACCACCTGGGTGATGCGACTGTAGCCATTTTTGCGTCAAAACACTCACCACACAGGAGCTGTTAGGCGGTGAGAGAGATAGCCAATAAGACACAGGGGATGATTAGGAGACCAGAATGACTAGGCAGTGGGGGGCAATTTAGCCTGGACATCAGGATACACCCTGTTCTTTAAGAAAGATGCCCATTGATCTTTTATGAGTGTCAGGACCTCAGTTTCACAGTGCATCTGGAAAGTATTCACAGCGCATCACTTTTTCCACATTTTGTTATGTTATAGCCTTATTTCAAAATGGATTAAATTCATTTATTTCTTCAGAATTCTACACACAACACCCCATTATGACAACATGAAAAAAGTTTACTTGAGATTTTTGCAAATTTATTAAAAATAAAAAAGCTGAGAAATCATATGTACATAAGTATTCACAGCCTTTCATATCTATCTATCTATCTATCTATCTATCTATCTATCTATCTATCTATCTATCTATCTATCTATCTATCTATCTATCTGTAGTGCCTTTCACATATCTATCTATCTATCTATCTATCTATCTATCTATCTATCTATTATATAGTGCCTTTCATATCTATCTATCTATGTGAAATGTTACTAATCAATATAGACCTCATCACATTCACTCTTTTGATTGTAATGCATGTAGTAGTGAAACACATTGTAGTTTTTATTCCAACACATGGTGTATCAAAAATATTAGCACTGCTATTACGCTTATAACAGAGATATAGCGGCCAGACAGACACACAGATACCCAGACACAGAGAAAGAAACTTACCCTTTTTAAGGTGAATCATAACTTTTCATAAAGGGCATTAGATTCTTATATATTATTGTATTTAACATCAAATAATTATTATAAAGAAAAATGCATTTAACCAGTGCTATCTATCTATCTATCTATCTATCTATCTATCTATCTATCTATCTATCTATCTATCTCATTTTGTCCGATTAGATTTTTCCTTATATATTCCTGTTGTCCATTTATGTTCCAAAAATGTGCCTTTTTACGATTATTAACGACCCTCCTTTGGATGACTATAACAGAGCAGTGGAGTTGTACTTCATTCAGCATGGACTGGTGGCCTTGTGCGTGATGCACATTGGAGTGGCTCTGAATGCTTGTGACGCTGTGTTGAATGAGCATATTTATAAAATGACTGAATTATTTGTAATAACCAAAACCTTTCAAAAGCTCTAACTATCGCTCATATTTCTATCTGTCTATCATATAATTCCTTGTGTGTCTAACATTCCACTCACACTTCCCCTTTCGTCGTGTCACCAAAGCTAAACTGACCAATCACACCAAAGCCCAAACTGACCAATTAGAATGCTCTAGAAGACTGGAGACACAACCCTTACTGTTTTATTTAATAGATAGATAAGCCAGGCTAGGAGTGGGAAGAATTTCTCTCTGCATATGGATGTTTTATAAATCATACAAAGGGACTTATATGAAGTAATCATTGTAGATGCCACATGGGCTGGATGGGCATCCCAGCCAGAAGAGGAGATGGTTCCTTTCCTGGAGGGGAGGCTCCGAACAGGCAAATGGGCATCCCGGCCAGGGAGGACAAAGGGATCAGACCCAGAAGAGAGGACCAGATAGGATGGATGGACAGCCCACCGTAACTGGAAGATGTTGATGGGGACTTTTTTATCCCCCAGCTCATTAGATGGTGGTGGCCCTGGATAACAGTGCCCAGTATGGAACTAGTAGAGCATGCTGGTGAGTGTAGTCCAGATATACAGCCCTACTGGAGCCCTTGGGTACCGCAAGTGGGTGCTGCTGGGAGATTTGCCCCTAAATTGAGACTTTCGTATGACCTGGAAGTGCTTTCATCAGGCAGTGGCTCCCCTTGTCCAGGGGAGTTGGAACTTGGAGGTTAGGAAGGCAACACTCAACTGGAGGAGGGCAGTAAGGTGGTGAGAGGAGCTGGAAGGAGAAGAGATTATTGTGGGGAAGAGAGAGAAACCTGTGCTTGTGCTACTCTTAAGTATGGTGAGAAGGAATTCTAGTTAATAAACCATCCTTAATTTGAACACAGGACTCTCGGTGTGTTCGTGTTGGGGTTTGGGGCTCATTGTTGGCCCAGTTTCTATCACATCATGTATTCAGGTTTAGTGTTATTCTGTACACATTTTTATTAAATAAAGGCCCCTGGACTTTAGGTCTGGATGGTGCCTGGTCTTTTGTAACCTCTGCCCCACTGTGTGACCTTCATTAAATCCCTAACTGTACTCCAGCAGTAAAAATTCATCTGTAATTTGTGAGTTCTGTTACAATTCATTTGCAAATTGTTTAATATTGTGATTTTGCAGGCTAAATAATGAAGAGTAATATTTAGCACAATTACTGAAATGTGTTCCTTGTCTTTTAACAGAAGATGCTCAGAGCGCGCTGGTGTCACAGCTTATGTCCATTACGACTTTGTGTAACATCTACAGAGAGACATTGATCACGGGCCTGCGCCAGCTCCCCAGGATCTTCTAGGGCGGCAGAGTGAGGAGAGACAATTGCCTGCATTTCAAAGACATCTATACAAATGAATTCACACAGGTAAGGCGGAGATGAATTCAATCAAAGAAACTGATTCAAGTCCTGTCCTTATCACCTCCAACCAGAGTTTGCACAATTCAACTACAGTGTGGCTTTAAAAGGCTGATGCAATGTGACGATGGATCATTTACTCTGCTGAACATAACAGAAACTCATTACCCACAGCAATCCAATTTCTGGTGATGTTTATCTTCATCTCCTCATCATTTCCCCTATTTTCTTTTTTAGTATATTCACAAAATATCCTGATTCCTTTAGATATTTTAATCCAGTTTAGACAGCAGATGGTGACATGATGGTCTATGTTGGTGACAAGCTATAGAAATACATGTGTGTGCTTCAGTCAGAATGAGTATGCCGTTTTCATTTGGAGACTTTGTGCTTTTTCAAGTATTGTTTAGTTATGAAGGTCACACATTGACAAAAGATCCTTCAGTTTTCAAATCAACTTTGTTAAACCTCGTTTTGATCACATTAGGCTCAAGGCTGGAAGCCTCCAGTGATGATACTCTGTACAGGTGGGAGGAAATGAACACGGAGGAGCTGCAGAAGAAAGGACAGAATAGACTCCTTTTAATTCTTATGAGACTGTGCTTCTTTCATTTGGGTAGTAATGCCCTTTACGCGTTCTACCACTTAATCAGTGCGATTTCCTGTGCTGTGGTGTGCTGGGAGGGGAACATCACTTCAAGAGAAGACCACCAAGTCAACAAGTAGGCTCTGTTATGGGACATGCTCTCAATCCCCGGGAGGGGGCAGCGAAGGAGAGAATGAAAATAACACTAAGTGATATGATGAACATATACAGAAAATGTAGTATTATTATTATTAACATTACTGCACACACTAACAATGCCCACTGTCACTGTACAAATCATTCAGGAGAAGTGCCTCACTGGTACTGCTGCTCTTATTATAAGCCAAGTCAGAGCTTTTATTTCTTTTTACTATTTCTGGTGTGTATTTGAGAAAAGGTTAGTTGTCTATCTATCTATCTATCTATCTATCTATCTATCTATCTATCTATCTATCTATCTATCTATCTATCTATACCAAAATTAGGATCTATCTATCTATCTATCTATCTATCTATCTATCTATCTATCTATCTATCTATCTATCTATCTATCTATCTATCTATCTATCTATCTATCTATCTATCATATAGTGCCTTTCATATCTATCTATCTATCTATCTATCTATCTATCTATCTATCTATCTATCTAAAATTAGGATCTATCTATCTATCTGTCTTATATAGTGCCTTTCATATCTTTCATATCATCTGCAAAAATCAATTGGACTAAGAGTAACGCCTTCTTACTGGGCTCCTGGTCTGGATGTCCACTACCAGACTTACCTGGAGGCCTAAAGTGGAACAGGAAGTGCTTCAGGTATCTTGGAGTGGTCATGGGCAGTGAGGGGGTGAACGAGAGTAATTGGGAGGGACTCTTGGATAAAGTGACCTCTCGTCTGAACAGGTGGAAGTGGATTGTACTTAAACTGTCATATAGAGGGCGGGTGATCGTCATCAATAATTTAGTGGCCTCAATGCTGTGGCACAAACTCATGTGTGGTGACCCCTCTCTGGGGCTTTTAAAGAAGATCCAAAGAATATTGCTTGATTTCTTCTGGGATGGCTTGCATTGGCTAAAGCAGAGTCTGCTGTTTTTACCGTTGGAAGAAGGCGGTCAGGGACTTCTAGATATCTCCTCAAAAGTTGCAGCCCTCAGGCTCCAAGTCTTACAGAAGCTTTTCTGTGTTTCATATTCCCTGAGTTGGAGGGAGTTAGCGCTGAGTTTCCTTCATCGTGTGGCCGGGTTAGGTTTTGATGAAGCACTTTTGGTTATAAATCTACAAAAACTGGACCTTTCTGTGTTACCAAAATTTTACAGAGGTGTCCTTTTAACATGGCACGTGGTGTTTAGGAGGAACTTTAATACAACTGGGTGGCTTCAAAATGAGCCTTTAATTTATAATTCTGTTTTTTCATGCCCCCTCTTGCACAGTGACAGTTTTGTTTCAATTCTTATTAAGCATCAAGTACTGAAACTGGCACAGATTTATGATGCGACTACCAAATCATTCATTGATGCTGATGTCTTGGTTTCTCTTCTCGAAGTAAAGTCAGTCAGGATGATTCAGCAGTTTCTGTCCTCCATAGCTAAAGATTACCACTTGCTAAATGAATCCATCGGCTCCACTGTTAATAAGTTGGATGTTTGCCCCGCAGTGGACCTCTCATTACTACCAGAACATTCAGTTGTTCACTTCACCAAAGGAACAGTGGTGGGCTTTGCTTCTCTGTCCAAGAGAGAGCTCTATGAGTACTGCGTCAAGGTGATTCACTTCACTGCATTGGCGTCTGTGCTGGACACTCCATGGAGGGAGAAGCTGGCAGTGGAGGGGCACAGGGGGCCTGCGTGGAGGGAGTTCTACAAGCCACCGAGCAACAAAAGAACTGCAGACTTACAGTGGAGAATCGGGCATGGGATCATTGCCACCAAGTCCTTTTTAAAAATTATTAAAGAAGCTGAAACTGATTCTTGCATTTTCTGTGGACAGAAAGAAACAGTTTTCATTTGTTTTGTATTGTTATCGACTGGGGATTCTTCAGATTTTTAAAGCTTGTGTACGAATTGACTGGAACTTTTAATGAAGTCCTGTTCATTTTTGGAAGTAAATATAATAAGAAAACTCGATGCAGGATACAACTGTTCAACTTTCTGTTAGGTGAAGCAAAGCTGGCCATTTTAAAAAGTAGAAATAATAAGCAACGTGGATCTGAACTTATGGATATTTGTTTGATTTTTAAATTGAATGTTTATTCAAGAATAAGAATGGAATATGCGTATTATAAACAGATGAATAGAATGGGGGGGTTTGAAAATGTGTGGGGGGTGAAAGGGGTGCTGTGCTCAGTTGATGAAGGGGAGCTGAAATTTAATTTCTGATTTAACTGTGGTGGGCAAGAGAAAGATAAAGTAATGGTGGGCATCAATACCACGTGCTTATTAATGTGCGGAGTAGGAGGAGTGTAAAGGGGGAGTAATAGAGGTTTGATATGGTTTTTTTGTTTATTCTGAAATTTGTTTTCGTCATTTCGATTGTGTATATTATGTTGATGTTCTTATTTTTACAATAAAGATCTTTTTAAAACTATCTATCTATCTATCTATCTATCTATCTATCTATCTATCTATCTATCTTATATAGTGCCTTTCATATCTATCTATCTATCTATCTATCTATCTATCTATCTATCTATCTATCTATCTATACTAAAATTAGGATCTATCTATCTATCTATCTATCTATCTATCTATCTATCTATCTATCTATCTATCTATCTATCTATCTATCTATCTATCTATCTATCTATCATATAGTGCCTTTCATATCTATCTATCTATCTATCTATCTATCTATCTATCTATCTATCTATGAAGGTTGGCATCCTTCAACATCTGCAGTAAGATGCTGCAGATGTTCTACCAGACGGTTGTGGCGAGGGCCCTCTTCTACGCGGTGGTGTGCTGGGGTGGCAGCATAAAGATGAAAGACGCCTCACGCCTGGACAAACTTGTTAAGAAGACAGGCTGTATTGTAGGAGTAAATTTGGACAGTTTAACATCTGTGGCAGAGCGACGGGCACTAAGCAAACTCCTGTCAATCATGGAGAATCCACTGCATCCACTTAACAGGATCATCTCCAGACAGAGCAGCAGCTTCAGTGACAGACTTTTGTCACCGTCCTGTTCCACTGACAGACTGAGGAGATCATTCCTCCCCCACACTATGCGACTCTTCAATTCCACCCGGGGGAGTAAATGCTAACATTAATTTTATTTTAATTTTTTTCATTTTTATTACTATTTAATTTAATATTGTTTCTTTGTATCAGTATACTGCTGCTGGATTATGTGAATTTCCCCTTGGGATTAATAAAGTATCTATCTATCTATCTATCTATCTATCTATCTATCTATCTATCTATCTATCTATCTATCTATCTATCTATCTATCTATCTATCTATCTATCTATCTATCTATCTATCTCACTCACGCACTCACTCACTTACTCACTCACCCAACCTCACCCACTCACTTGCCCATCACTGAACCCACTCACTTACTCACCCACCCTCTCACCCATCCTTCCAGCCATCCACTCCATTTTCAGTGCATGGTCACTGAGAGCCTTGGGAACATCCTGGAGACTTGCGGCTGAGATGCCAGTTCATGACAGGCCACACTTTCCTCCGACTTGGCAAGTGATGTTGGGTAATAATCTGAAATCACAAACAATGAGGCGACAGGATAAACGGCCACTGTGGTGCACATTTGGAAAATTGTCGTGTGAAGTGTTACACAGAAGGCATGAGATTCGTTAGCAGGGCGGAGGTCTGCTCTCCATTGGTGTGTTACACACTTGTTAGAAGAGATGCTAAGAGACGACATGAAATCAGGCGCTTGCGAACCTCCCCAGGATCCGTGGGATCAGGCGAGGAGGGCTTTTGGAGGCGTAGCGTGTGATCCGACTTGCATTTTGTCAGTTAATGACACAGCCTACAGCAAAGGCAACAACTCAATATAAAAGATCAATTGTTGTGACCTGCAGTGTGGAGAAGCCACAGTGCCAGACTCGTCTTCAGTTGATCTCATCTGCTCTGAAATGGAAAGCAATGTTTAAAGGGAAAAAAAAAAAAAAAAAGCTAACACCGGGCTTCTAATCACTGCAGAGCAGCTCGCACAGCATGTTACGGCCTGTCAAAGGAAACTGAGGTGGAAATGTTAAATATTATGCTTTGTATCTACTACTCAGTGATCAAGGCAAGAAAAGAGCCCATTTCAATGAAAGCAGAAATCCACACGAAAGCTGTCATTTTTTTTTTTTTTAAGCCGTGTCATTCCTTGAAAGCCAATCACGCTTGTGACAGCAGTGAAATAACACATGTCAGAGGATATGTTGCACCCGGCCAGAGTTTTCCTGCTGACTGCCAAATTTTATGAAAGTGTTAAAGTATGCATTCAGTATACACGTATAATAAGGGGGAAAAAAAAGGAGAATATTTCACTCATCTGTTTACTTTAAGGCATGACATGACATTCAGAGGGCACTGGCATAAACGCCTAGGATAAAATCGCATTGGCTCAAGCTTCATTTGGAATACGCTATTAAACATTCAAGTCGAGGGGCCAGAAGCAGGGTGGCGTGGTGGCGCAGTGCTTAGTGCTGCTCCCTCACGGCGATGTGGAGGTTGCACAAGTGCCCCTACATCCTAGAGACGTTTGATTAGGTTAACTGCAGACTGTGCGACTCTAGTATAGAGTTCATAGAACATAAGAAATCCGACACACGAGAGGGACACCATTCGGTCCGTTAGGCGCTAAGCTAAGCTGTCCCAATATCTCATCCAGACACTTCTTAAAGACTAGTTCAGGGGTTCGCAACCTTTCAGCAGTGTCGTGTCGAACCTACGTTACAATGTTATTCCACGTGCTGACATACAGTAATTCTACCGATTTTATTATATACACAGAGGGTGGCCCGTATTTATGTATATGACATTTCACAGGCTGTAGCATTTAAAGTATTGGGCAAAAAGTTTTCGAAAATGGTATCAGTATGTAGCCTGAGAATGGGAGTAATGATGACCGGACATTTGTAACGGTTGTCTGGAATATGTTTGTGTGTCACTGTGAGCTTGCACCTTCTCCTCATCCCTGAGAATGGTTGAATGGCTTAACTCTTTGAGGGTGAATATTTTCTCCAAAAAACATAGTTTCTGAGAAGCAATGGTTTCACACAGAAATCAACATAAAACATCTGTTACTGCATGCTGTGGCTGCCAGTTTGCCAAGAATGTGCGGCAGGCTTGCTGCCAGGCTGTCTTCGCGTGGCTGGGGTGGCAGCAGCAGCAGCAGGGTTCACGGTCACAGTGCATTGCAATCTTGTTTCTACCTCTTACCATTGTTAAGTGGCAGTCCTCCTGGCGAACAATGCCATACGCGTGAACCTGTTCAGCACCACCATGATTAGCTGGGGACCAGTCAGCTGAAGCTGGAACCTCACATTCATTTTTCGATCACTTGTATCAAAATCGGAGTCCGACAAGTCATAATCCAGTTCAAAGATAACAGGCAAAACTTTGTCCACTGAGTATTTTCCTTTCCGCATTCGCTTTGATCTTTCGCCAGTGCCATTTTTGTTCTTGTTTGCGCCTTACTACTCACACGAGTGCAAAAAATCTCGGTCAAGGCCTTCCAATGGGACAGGTGGGAGGAGAGCACCTGACTTGGAGGGCCCAACAGACTGGAAGGGGAGGAGCCAACGGTATGTAAATGGGTGGCGGGGAAAAAAGAAAGGAGAGAAAAGGAGACGCCATTAGAACATTAGAACACTCTAGACAAGAACAGGCCATTCAGCCCAACAAAGCTCGCCAGTCCTATTCCCTTAAATCCCCCAAAATAACATCAAGTTGAGTTTTGAAAGTCCCTAACGTCTTACTGTCTACCACACTACTTGGTCTATCATTGTTTGTGTAAAGAAAATGTTTCTAATGTTTGTGTGAAATTTATTCTTAACAAGTTTCCAACTGTGCCTCCGTGTTCTTGATGAACTCATTTTAAAGTTACGGTCTCGATCCACTGGACTAATTCCCTTCATAATTTTAAACACTTCAATCATGTCACCTCTTAATCTTCTTTTGCTTAAACTGTAATGGCTCAGCTCTTTTAATCTTTCCTCATAACTCATCCCCTGTAGCTCCTCAATCAGCCTAGTCGCTCTTCTCTGGACTTCTTCTAGTGCTGCTATGTCCTTTTTGTAGCCTGGAGACCAAAACTCCACACAGGACTCTAGATGAGGCCTCACCAGTGTGTTATAAAACTTGAGCAGACCCTCCTGTGACTTGTACTCCATACATCAGGGCGCTATATAACCTGACATTCTGTTAGCCTTCTTAATGGCTTCTGAACACTGTCGGGAAGTCAATAGCTTAGAGTCCACTATCAATCAACATTTATTTATATAGCACATATTCATACAAAAAAATGTAGCTCAAAGTGCTTTACAAAATGAATAGAAAAATAGAAGACACAATAAAAGATAAACATAAGTCAACATTAATTAACATAGAATAAGTAAGGTCCGATGGCCAGGGTGGACAGAAAAAACAAACAAAACAAAAAAAAAACTCCAAAGACTGGAAAAAAAAAAATCTGTAGGGATTCCAGACCAAGAGACCACCCAGTCCCCTCTGGGCAATCTACCTCACATAAATCAAACAGTCCTCTTTGTATTTAGGGTTCTCATTGAAGGAGTTGATGATGATGGTCACGTAGACTTCTGGCTTTCAGTCCATCAATGTTGGTGCATCATGATGCTTTGATTAGGTGGTGGTGGCGCAGGCTGCAACCACAAAGAAACCGGAAAAAGAAACAGAAGAGAGAGTTGGGGTCAGTACGGATTTTAGAGCCACTATGAACAGTTATTATGATGAATTGAACATACAGAGTATACTATGAGTATATATACTAGAGTACTATGACTCCCAAGTCCTTCTCATAAGGTGGACTCTCGATTTTCCAACCACCCATTGTGTATTCCTATGTGTAATTCTTTACATTTACTGACATTAAATTTCATTTGCCACAAATCTGCCCAAGCCTGTAAGCTATCCAAGTCCTTCTGTAATGACATAACTGATTCCAAATGATCTGCTAATCCACCTATCTTGGTATCATCTGCAAACTTAACCAGCTTGTTACTTATATTCCTATCTAAATTATTTCTATATATTAAAAATAGCAGCGTCCCCAGCATTGACCCCTGCTGGTCACCACTCTTAACATCGGCCAGTTCTGATGAGGTTCCTCACACCATCACCCTCTGCATTCTGTGTCTGAGCCAATTCTGCACCCATCTATAAACATCATCCTGAACTCCCACTTCATTTAATTTGATGCCCAACCTCTCATGTGGCACCTCATCAAATGCTTTCTGAAGGAAGAGGCAAGAGGGAAAGAGATTGACGTCACATGGAAAACGTCAGGTGAACCTGGGTTCATTTCAGGAGAAATTATCTCTTAATGTCAATAATAGCAGACACAACTCTTCTTCCATCAGCAGAGTCTCACATCCTCTGCTGTGACATTATTAGGTATGCGACACTGACCAAACACTGTCACTTGTTGACTAGGAGACTATCAGCAAGCTGATCAAACAGGCCATAATAAATATAAATGTGCTTTGGTTGCTCACCACACTTGTGCTTTGCAGTGCAGTCTTCACGCTGCCCTGTGGGACATCCTGAGAATTTGCGGGATCCCCTCAAGGCTGCTGGATATCATGGCCGGCCTGTCCTCTGGTACTGTGAGTGCTGTGCAGAGTGGAAGCAGAACCTCTGCGTTTTTCCCAGTTGATGCTGAGGTTCATCAGCGGTGTGTTCTGCTCCTACTTTGTTCAATGCTTGCACGGACTGGGTATTGGGGAGGGTCATGGGGTCCAGCGGCTGTGAGATGTCTGTTGGAGAAGAAAGATTCCCTGATCTTGATTTTGCCGATGGTTCTTTGATCTTCACGGAGTCAATGGAGGCTCTGATCAGGGCTCTCGGTGAGGAGTCTGAGTGTCTGGGCTTGTGAGTGTCCTGATAAAAACCAACATCCATGCCTTTAATGACCTCTTTGGCACAGCCATCAGACGTGTGTCTGTATGTGGATACAGTGTAGACCTCATCGAGAGGTTTACTTACCTTGGCAGTGACATTCATGTCTCTGGCGACTCTTCCTATGAAGTCAGTAGATGGATTGAGAGAGCATGGGTGGGTCATGAGGTTGCTGGAAAGGGGGGTGTGGTGCTCCCCATATCTCTGCAAAAGGACGAAGGTCCAAGTCTTTAGAGTCCTGGTGCTTCCTGTCTTGCTATAAGGTTGCGAGACATGGACACCATCTAGTGACCTGAGACAAAGACTGGACTCCTTCTGTACTGCGTCTCTTTGGAGAATCCTTGGGTACCGCTGGTTTGACTTTGTGTTGCTCATGGAGTCCTGAGTGAGACACATTACCTGCATTGTGAGGGAGCGTCAGTTATGGCACTAGGGCCATGTTGTACGATTCCCCGAGGGTGATCTGGCTCGTAAGATCCTCATTGTTGGGGACCCGAGTGGCTGGACCAGGCCAAGAGGACGCCCGCGTAACACCTGGCTGTGACGCATACAGGGTCATATCCGGAAGGTAGGACTGGACTGGGGGGTTGCCAACCAGGATCCTGAGCTGTTTCGTCATGTGATCGATGTGGCAACGAGCTGTACCAGTGCATGATCCCTGATCTGACCTGATCTGATTATTATTATTTTTATGTGTAAGTTAGTTATTTTGTTGCTTACTTTTTATATTGCTTATAACACATGGTGGTTAAAGTTGTTACACTGTTATACTATTCTAGATTTTAAACTAGAATATAGCTTGTTGTTATTTTTGAAACGAACAAATCAGTGATTCAAAAATTCAAATCATTTTGTTAAACTGAATGAAGTGAATCAAATAGCTAAAGAATCGTTTTGC